>NC_063216.1:9873277-9927496 GCF_020740725.1 Corvus hawaiiensis
TGGAGATGCAGAGATGACAGTGGTAGATGCAGCGGAGACTGGAAATACAGAGTGCAGCCGAGAGTTTCTGGTGCTTTGACGTGAGGCAAGGGGAAAGTGCAGCCCAGCAGAGGCCTTGACTTCTGGAGCCTTTTATCTTGGCAGCAGCTGCTGCAAGTGGGCAAGGGAGCTGCGAGAGTGAAGAAGGGGACGGTCCATCTAGCTGAGGAAAGAAGAAGCTCCCCGAGGCGCAGTGTGTTGTGCTCAGTGGCAAGGCTGCCTGGAGGAGGGGGGTACTTGAAGAACGCCTTCTTTCTGGACGCCTCCTTCTGGCTGTGCTCCAGCTGCATGCACTCTGCAGCACGGAAGGTTTAGGAACCTGCTGCTGGCCAGCTTGTGTCCAGGAGTGCAAGGGCTGCGCCTTCCTTTCTGAAGCAGCCAGAGCATTCTCAGCTGCATGTGCTTGTGAAGCAGCTCTTGGCTGGACATTTGAAATTGGCTCCCCTGAGTACATGAGCCCGGTGCCCAGCTGCTTGGTTCTTCGCCTTCTGTGCTCTGGACAGAAGTGAAGCCCAGCCATGGCTTGGAGCTTTGCCGCTCTTCAGCGTGAACACTGCACGCAGCCACAGTGTGCTGTGCAGGGAGTTTCCTTCAGCTCGGCGGACAAGCATTTTCTTGCTGTTTCACCGAGTGCAAACTGTCCGTGTAGCTCTCGCTCAGCGAAATGCGTTTGGAGAGAACCACTTGCTGGAGTAGCTTTTCGCTGGGCAAGACTTTCAACACAGCACCACAATTCGGGCAAGGAGCAGGAGAAAGGAAGACCATCTTTTGGTCCTGGCACCTTCTTCTGGGCGAGACGCCTATCCGCCTCTTCGCTCCCTGCAAGGCTGTAAGCTTGGCGCTGGGTACTTGCAAGTGAGAAGGCAGGTGCAGAGAGCACCGCCGTCTGCCGGCGCTGTGCAGGCTGGAAAGGAAAGAGGGCTACCACTAGGATGTGCTGCAAATACAGGTTTCCACGCGTCGAGGGTAAGCTCCGCGTAAGCTCGTTCACCTACAACTGTTCTCTGTGCGAGACTTAGCTGAGAAGCTTTCCGTTAAGATTCAGGCTACCACGCAGACCGAATGTGCTGCTACCTAGCGCTGAGAGAGAAAGTGCAGAGGCCAGGCGTGTTTGGGCAGAGGCAGCAGCCTGGAGGCTTTCGCTGCCAGCACCGTGCTCTCTGGGCGAGAAGCAGACGACTGTTCGTCTCCAGCTAAACGAAAGCGCGACCTGCTAACGAAGAGCATAAGAACGAAGGCAGAGCAGCAGGCTGCTGTGCGAATCGCCCAGGCTGCAAGAGGAAGCGTGCGTGGCACTCGCTTGTTTGCGGATTCACTTTAGCAGTCGGAAGCAGAAAGTTCAACCTGCGGCTACTTGTGCTGCTACCTATTTCTCTTCCAGTATTCCCTGGAACCAATTCTGCTAGCTTCATGCTTGCGATGCAGAGATGACAGTGGTAGATGCGGTGGAGAAGGCAAAAACAGAGTGCAGAGGACAGTTTCTGGTGCTTGACGTGAGGCAAGGGGAAGGTTCAGCCCAGCAGAGGCTGTTACCCCTGGAGCCTTTTTCTTTGGCAGCAGCTGCTGCAAGTGGGCAAGGGAGCTGCGAGAGTGAAGAAGGGGACGGTCCATCTAGCTGAGGAAAGAAGAAGCTCCCCGAGGCGCAGTTTGTTGTGCTCAGTTTCAAGGCTGCCTGGAGGAGGGGGGGACTTGAAGAACGCCTTCTTTCTGGACGCCTCCTTCTGGCTGTGCTCCAGCTGCATGCACTCTGCAGCACGGAAGGTTTAGGAACCTGCTGCTGGCCAGCTTGTGTCCAGGAGTGCAAGGGCTGCGCCTTCCTTTCTGAAGCAGCCAGAGCATTCTCAGCTGCATGTGCTTGTGAAGCAGCTCTTGGCTGGACATTTGAAATTGGCTCCCCTGAGTACATGAGCCCGGTGCCCAGCTGCTTGGTTCTTCGCCTTCTGTGCTCTGGACAGAAGTGAAGCCCAGCCATGGCTTGGAGCTTTGCCGCTCTTCAGCGTGAACACTGCACGCAGCCACAGTGTGCTGTGCAGGGATTTTCCTTCAGCTCGACGGACAAGCATTTTCTTGCTGTTTCACCGAGTGCAAACTGTCCGTGTAGCTCTCGCTCAGCGAAATGCGTTTGGAGAGAACCACTTGCTGGAGTAGCTTTTCGCTGGGGCAAGACTTTCAACACAGCACCACAATTCGGGCAAGGAGCAGGAGAAAGGAAGACCATCTTTTGGTCCTGGCACCTTCTTCTGGGCGAGACGCCTATCCGCCTCTTCGCTCCCTGCAAGGCTGTAAGCTTGGCGCTGGTACTTGCAAGTGAGAAGGCAGGTGCAGAGAGCACCGCCGTCTGCCGGCGCGCTGTGCAGGCTGGAAAGGAAAGAGGGCTACCACTAGGATGTGCTGCAAATACAGGTTTCCACGCGTCGAGGGTAAGCTCCGGCTAAGCTCATTGACCTCAAACTGTTCTCTGTGCGAGACTTAGCTGAGAAGCTTTCCGTTAAGATTCAGGCTACCACGCAGACCGAATGTGCTGCTACCTAGCGCTGAGAGAGAAAGTGCAGAGGCCAGGCGTGTTTGGGCAGAGGCAGCAGCCTGGAGGCTTTCGCTGCCAGCACCGTGCTCTCTGGGCGAGAAGCAGACGACTGTTCGTCTCCAGCTAAACGAAAGCGCGACCTGCTACGAAGAGCATAAGAACGAAGGCAGAGCAGCAGGCTGCTGTGCGAATCGCCCAGGCTGCAAGAGGAAGCGTGCGTGGCACTCGCTTGTTTGCGGATTCACTTTAGCAGTCGGAAGCAGAAAGTTCAACCTGCGGCTACTTGTGCTGCTACCTATTTCTCTTCCAGTATTCCCTGGAACCAATTCTGCTAGCTTCATGCTTGGAGATGCAGAGATGACAGTGGTAGATGCGGTGGAGAAGGCAAAAACAGAGTGCAGAGGACAGTTTCTGGTGCTTGACGTGAGGCAAGGGGAAGGTTCAGCCCAGCAGAGGCTGTTACCCCTGGAGCCTTTTTCTTTGGCAGCAGCTGCTGCAAGTGGGCAAGGGAGCTGCGAGAGTGAAGAAGGGGACGGTCCATCTAGCTGAGGAAAGAAGAAGCTCCCCGAGGCGCAGTGTGTTGTGCTCAGTGGCAAGGCTGCCTGGAGGAGGGGGGTACTTGAAGAACGCCTTCTTTCTGGATGCCTCCTTCTGGCTGTGCTCCAGCTGCATGCACTCTGCAGCACGGAAGGTTTAGGAACCTGCTGCTGGCCAGCTTGTGTCCAGGAGTGCAAGGGCTGCGCCTTCCTTTCTGAAGCAGCCAGAGCATTCTCAGCTGCATGTGCTTGTGAAGCAGCTCTTGGCTGGACATTTGAAATTGGCTCCCCTGAGTACATGAGCCCGGTGCCCAGCTGCTTGGTTCTTCGCCTTCTGTGCTCTGGACAGAAGTGAAGCCCAGCCATGGCTTGGAGCTTTGCCGCTCTTCAGCGTGAACACTGCACGCAGCCACAGTGTGCTGTGCAGGGAGTTTCCTTCAGCTCGACGGACAAGCATTTTCTTGCTGTTTCACCGAGTGCAAACTGTCCGTGTAGCTCTCGCTCAGCGAAATGCGTTTGGAGAGAAACACTTGCTGGAGTAGCTTTTCGCTGGGCAAGACTTTCAACACAGCACCACAATTCGGGCAAGGAGCAGGAGAAAGGAAGACCATCTTTTGGTCCTGGCACGTTCTTCTGGGCGAGACGCCTATCCGCCTCTTCGCTCCCTGCAAGGCTGTAAGCTTGGCGCTGGTACTTGCAAATGAGAAGGCAGGTGCAGAGAGCACCGCGATCTGCCGGCGCTGTTGCAGGCTGGAAAGGAAAGAGGGCTACCACTAGGATGTGCTGCAAATACAGGTTTCCACGCGTCGAGGGTAAGCTCCGCGTAAGCTCGTTCACCTACAACTGTTCTCTGTGCGAGACGTAGCTGAGAAGCTTTCCGTTAAGATTCAGGCTACCACGCAGACCGAATGTGCTGCTACCTAGCGCTGAGAGAGAAAGTGCAGAGGCCAGGCGTGTTTGGGCAGAGGCAGCAGCCTGGAGCATTTCTCTGCCGGCACCGTGCTCTCTGGGTGAGAAGTAGACACCGGTTCCACTCCGGCACAATGAAGGCGCAGAGCACGGAGCTGGTATGCGCATGGCACAGGCTGCAAGAGGAAGCGTGGCTGCCTCTCGCTTGTGTGCGGATTCACGTTAGCACTTGAAAACAGAAAGTTCAACCTGCGGCCACTTGTGCTGCTACCTATTTCTCTTCCAGCTTTGCCTGGAAAGAATTGTGCCCAGCTTGATGCTTGGAGATGCAGAGATGACAGTGGTAGATGCAGCGGAGACTGGAAATACAGAGTGCAGCCGAGAGTTTCTGGTGCTTTGACGTGAGGCAAGGGGAAAGTGCAGCCCAGCAGAGGCCTTGACTTCTGGAGCCTTTTATCTTGGCAGCAGCTGCTGCAAGTGGGCAAGGGAGCTGCGAGAGTGAAGAAGGGGACGGTCCATCTAGCTGAGGAAAGAAGAAGCTCCCCGAGGCGCAGTGTGTTGTGCTCAGTGGCAAGGCTGCCTGGAGGAGGGGGGGTACTTGAAGAACGCCTTCTTTCTGGACGCCTCCTTCTGGCTGTGCTCCAGCTGCATGCACTCTGCAGCACGGAAGGTTTAGGAACCTGCTGCTGGCCAGCTTGTGTCCAGGAGTGCAAGGGCTGCGCCTTCCTTTCTGAAGCAGCCAGAGCATTCTCAGCTGCATGTGCTTGTGAAGCAGCTCTTGGCTGGACATTTGAAATTGGCTCCCCTGAGTACATGAGCCCGGTGCCCAGCTGCTTGGTTCTTCGCCTTCTGTGCTCTGGACAGAAGTGAAGCCCAGCCATGGCTTGGAGCTTTGCCGCTCTTCAGCGTGAACACTGCACGCAGCCACAGTGTGCTGTGCAGGGAGTTTCCTTCAGCTCGGCGGACAAGCATTTTCTTGCTGTTTCACCGAGTGCAAACTGTCCGTGTAGCTCTCGCTCAGCGAAATGCGTTTGGAGAGAACCACTTGCTGGAGTAGCTTTTCGCTGGGCAAGACTTTCAACACAGCACCACAATTCGGGCAAGGAGCAGGAGAAAGGAAGACCATCTTTTGGTCCTGGCACCTTCTTCTGGGCGAGACGCCTATCCGCCTCTTCGCTCCCTGCAAGGCTGTAAGCTTGGCGCTGGTACTTGCAAGTGAGAAGGCAGGGTGCAGAGAGCACCGCGATCTGCCGGCGCTGTGCAGGCTGGAAAGGAAAGAGGGCTACCACTAGGATGTGCTGCAAATACAGGTTTGCACGCGTCGAGGGTAAGCTCCGCGTAAGCTCGTTGACCTCAAACTGTTCTCTGTGCGAGACTTAGCTGAGAAGCTTTCCGTTAAGATTCAGGCTACCACGCAGACCGAATGTGCTGCTACCTAGCGCTGAGAGAGAAAGTGCAGAGGCCAGGCGTGTTTGGGCAGAGGCAGCAGCCTGGAGGCTTTCGCTGCCAGCACCGTGCTCTCTGGGCGAGAAGCAGACGACTGTTCGTCTCCAGCTAAACGAAGCGCGACCTGCTACGAAGAGCATAAGAACGAAGGCAGAGCAGCAGGCTGCTGTGCGAATCGCCCAGGCTGCAAGAGGAAGCGTGCGTGGCACTCGCTTGTTTGCGGATTCACTTTAGCAGTCGGAAGCAGAAAGTTCAACCTGCGGCTACTTGTGCTGCTACCTATTTCTCTTCCAGTATTCCCTGGAACCAATTCTGCTAGCTTCATGCTTGGAGATGCAGAGATGACAGTGGTAGATGCGGTGGAGAAGGGAAAAACAGAGTGCAGAGGACAGTTTCTGGTGCTTGACGTGAGGCAAGGGGAAGGTTCAGCCCAGCAGAGGCTGTTACCCCTGGAGCCTTTTTTCTTCGGCAGCAGCTGCTGCAAGTGGGCAAGGGAGCTGCGAGAGTGAAGAAGGGGACGGTCCATCTAGCTGAGGAAAGAAGAAGCTCCCGAGGCGCAGTTTGTTGTGCTCAGTTTCAAGGCTGCCTGGAGGAGGGGGGGACTTGAAGAACGCCTTCTTTCTGGACGCCTCCTTCTGGCTGTGCTCCAGCTGCATGCACTCTGCAGCACGGAAGGTTTAGGAACCTGCTGCTGGCCAGCTGTGTCCAGGAGTGCAAGGGCTGCGCCTTCCTTTCTGAAGCAGCCAGAGCATTCTCAGCTGCATGTGCTTGTGAAGCAGCTCTTGGCTGGACATTTGAAATTGGCTCCCCTGAGTACATGAGCCCGGTGCCCAGCTGCTTGGTTCTTCGCCTTCTGTGCTCTGGACAGAAGTGAAGCCCAGCCATGGCTTGGAGCTTTGCCGCTCTTCAGCGTGAACACTGCACGCAGCCACAGTGTGCTGTGCAGGGATTTTCCTTCAGCTCGACGGACAAGCATTTTCTTGCTGTTTCACCGAGTGCAAACTGTCCGTGTAGCTCTCGCTCAGCGAAATGCGTTTGGAGAGAAACACTTGCTGGAGTAGCTTTTCGCTGGGCAAGACTTTCAACACAGCACCACAATTCGGGCAAGGAGCAGCAGAAAGGAAGACCATCTTTTGGTCCTGGCACGTTCTTCTGGGCGAGACGCCTATCCGCCTCTTCGCTCCCTGCAAGGCTGTAAGCTTGGCGCTGGTACTTGCAAATGAGAAGGCAGGTGCAGAGAGCACCGCGATCTGCCGGCGCTGTTGCAGGCTGGAAAGGAAAGAGGGCTACCACTAGGATGTGCTGCAAATACAGGTTTCCACGCGTCGAGGGTAAGCTCCGCGTAAGCTCGTTCACCTACAACTGTTCTCTGTGCGAGACGTAGCTGAGAAGCTTTCCGTTAAGATTCAGGCTACCACGCAGACCGAATGTGCTGCTACCTAGCGCTGAGAGAGAAAGTGCAGAGGCCAGGCGTGTTTGGGCAGAGGCAGCAGCCTGGAGCATTTCTCTGCCGGCACCGTGCTCTCTGGGTGAGAAGTAGACACCGGTTCCACTCCGGCACAATGAAGGCGCAGAGCACGGAGCTGGTATGCGCATGGCACAGGCTGCAAGAGGAAGCGTGGCTGCCTCTCGCTTGTGTGCGGATTCACGTTAGCACTTGAAAACAGAAAGTTCAACCTGCGGCCACTTGTGCTGCTACCTATTTCTCTTCCAGCTTTGCCTGGAAAGAATTGTGCCCAGCTTGATGCTTGGAGATGCAGAGATGACAGTGGTAGATGCAGCGGAGACTGGAAATACAGAGTGCAGCCGAGAGTTTCTGGTGCTTTGACGTGAGGCAAGGGGAAAGTGCAGCCCAGCAGAGGCCTTGACTTCTGGAGCCTTTTATCTTGGCAGCAGCTGCTGCAAGTGGGCAAGGGAGCTGCGAGAGTGAAGAAGGGGACGGTCCATCTAGCTGAGGAAGAAGCTCCCCGAGGCGCAGTGTGTTGTGCTCAGTGGCAAGGCTGCCTGGAGGAGGGGGGGACTTGAAGAACGCCTTCTTTCTGGACGCCTCCTTCTGGCTGTGCTCCAGCTGCATGCACTCTGCAGCACGGAAGGTTTAGGAACCTGCTGCTGGCCAGCTTGTGTCCAGGAGTGCAAGGGCTGCGCCTTCCTTTCTGAAGCAGCCAGAGCATTCTCAGCTGCATGTGCTTGTGAAGCAGCTCTTGGCTGGACATTTGAAATTGGCTCCCCTGAGTACATGAGCCCGGTGCCCAGCTGCTTGGTTCTTCGCCTTCTGTGCTCTGGACAGAAGTGAAGCCCAGCCATGGCTTGGAGCTTTGCCGCTCTTCAGCGTGAACACTGCACGCAGCCACAGTGTGCTGTGCAGGGAGTTTCCTTCAGCTCGGCGGACAAGCATTTTCTTGCTGTTTCACCGAGTGCAAACTGTCCGTGTAGCTCTCGCTCAGCGAAATGCGTTTGGAGAGAACCACTTGCTGGAGTAGCTTTTCGCTGGGCAAGACTTTCAACACAGCACCACAATTCGGGCAAGGAGCAGGAGAAAGGAAGACCATCTTTTGGTCCTGGCACCTTCTTCTGGGCGAGACGCCTATCCGCCTCTTCGCTCCCTGCAAGGCTGTAAGCTTGGCGCTGGTACTTGCAAGTGAGAAGGCAGGTGCAGAGAGCACCGCCGTCTGCCGGCGCTGTGCAGGCTGGAAAGGAAAGAGGGCTACCACTAGGATGTGCTGCAAATACAGGTTTCCACGCGTCGAGGGTAAGCTCCGCGTAAGCTCGTTCACCTACAACTGTTCTCTGTGCGAGACTTAGCTGAGAAGCTTTCCGTTAAGATTCAGGCTACCACGCAGACCGAATGTGCTGCTACCTAGCGCTGAGAGAGAAAGTGCAGAGGCCAGGCGTGTTTGGGCAGAGGCAGCAGCCTGGAGGCTTTCGCTGCCAGCACCGTGCTCTCTGGGCGAGAAGCAGACGACTGTTCGTCTCCAGCTAAACGAAAGCGCGACCTGCTACGAAGAGCATAAGAACGAAGGCAGAGCAGCAGGCTGCTGTGCGAATCGCCCAGGCTGCAAGAGGAAGCGTGCGTGGCACTCGCTTGTTTGCGGATTCACTTTAGCAGTCGGAAGCAGAAAGTTCAACCTGCGGCTACTTGTGCTGCTACCTATTTCTCTTCCAGTATTCCCTGGAACCAATTCTGCTAGCTTCATGCTTGGCGATGCAGAGATGACAGTGGTAGATGCGGTGGAGAAGGCAAAAAACAGAGTGCAGAGGACAGTTTCTGGTGCTTGACGTGAGGCAAGGGGAAGGTTCAGCCCAGCAGAGGCTGTTACCCCTGGAGCCTTTTTCTTTGGCAGCAGCTGCTGCAAGTGGGCAAGGGAGCTGCGAGAGTGAAGAAGGGGACGGTCCATCTAGCTGAGGAAAGAAGAAGCTCCCCGAGGCGCAGTTTGTTGTGCTCAGTTTCAAGGCTGCCTGGAGGAGGGGGGGACTTGAAGAACGCCTTCTTTCTGGACGCCTCCTTCTGGCTGTGCTCCAGCTGCATGCACTCTGCAGCACGGAAGGTTTAGGAACGTGCTGCTGGCCAGCTTGTGTCCAGGAGTGCAAGGGCTGCGCCTTCCTTTCTGAAGCAGCCAGAGCATTCTCAGCTGCATGTGCTTGTGAAGCAGCTCTTGGCTGGACATTTGAAATTGGCTCCCCTGAGTACATGAGCCCGGTGCCCAGCTGCTTGGTTCTTCGCCTTCTGTGCTCTGGACAGAAGTGAAGCCCAGCCATGGCTTGGAGCTTTGCCGCTCTTCAGCGTGAACACTGCACGCAGCCACAGTGTGCTGTGCAGGGATTTTCCTTCAGCTCGACGGACAAGCATTTTCTTGCTGTTTCACCGAGTGCAAACTGTCCGTGTAGCTCTCGCTCAGCGAAATGCGTTTGGAGAGAAACACTTGCTGGAGTAGCTTTTCGCTGGGCAAGACTTTCAACACAGCACCACAATTCGGGCAAGGAGCAGGAGAAAGGAAGACCATCTTTTGGTCCTGGCACGTTCTTCTGGGCGAGACGCCTATCCGCCTCTTCGCTCCCTGCAAGGCTGTAAGCTTGGCGCTGGTACTTGCAAGTGAGAAGGCAGGTGCAGAGAGCACCGCCGTCTGCCGGCGCTGTGCAGGCTGGAAAGGAAAGAAGGCTACCACTAGGATGTGCTGCAAATACAGGTTTCCACGCGTCGAGGGTAAGCTCCGGCTAAGCTCATTGACCTCAAACTGTTCTCTGTGCGAGACTTAGCTGAGAAGCTTTCCGTTAAGATTCAGGCTACAAGGCAGACCGAATGTGCTGCTACCTAGCGCTGAGAGAGAAAGTGCAGAGGCCAGGCGTGTTTGGGCAGAGGCAGCAGCCTGGAGGCTTTCGCTGCCAGCACCGTGCTCTCTGGGCGAGAAGCAGACGACTGTTCGTCTCCAGCTAAACGAAAGCGCGACCTGCTACGAAGAGCATAAGAACGAAGGCAGAGCAGCAGGCTGCTGTGCGAATCGCCCAGGCTGCAAGAGGAAGCGTGCGTGGCACTCGCTTGTTTGCGGATTCACTTTAGCAGTCGGAAGCAGAAAGTTCAACCTGCGGCTACTTGTGCTGCTACCTATTTCTCTTCCAGTATTCCCTGGAACCAATTCTGCTAGCTTCATGCTTGGAGATGCAGAGATGACAGTGGTAGATGCGGTGGAGAAGGGAAAAACAGAGTGCAGAGGACAGTTTCTGGTGCTTGACGTGAGGCAAGGGGAAGGTTCAGCCCAGCAGAGGCTGTTACCCCTGGAGCCTTTTTCTTTGGCAGCAGCTGCTGCAAGTGGGCAAGGGAGCTGCGAGAGTGAAGAAGGGGACGGTCCATCTAGCTGAGGAAAGAAGAAGCTCCCCGAGGCGCAGTTTGTTGTGCTCAGTTTCAAGGCTGCCTGGAGGAGGGGGGGACTTGAAGAACGCCTTCTTTCTGGACGCCTCCTTCTGGCTGTGCTCCAGCTGCATGCACTCTGCAGCACGGAAGGTTTAGGAACCTGCTGCTGGCCAGCTTGTGTCCAGGAGTGCAAGGGCTGCGCCTTCCTTTCTGAAGCAGCCAGAGCATTCTCAGCTGCATGTGCTTGTGAAGCAGCTCTTGGCTGGACATTTGAAATTGGCTCCCCTGAGTACATGAGCCCGGTGCCCAGCTGCTTGGTTCTTCGCCTTCTGTGCTCTGGACAGAAGTGAAGCCCAGCCATGGCTTGGAGCTTTGCCGCTCTTCAGCGGGAACACTGCACGCAGCCACAGTGTGCTGTGCAGGGATTTTCCTTCAGCTCGACGGACAAGCATTTTCTTGCTGTTTCACCGAGTGCAAACTGTCCGTGTAGCTCTCGCTCAGCGAAATGCGTTTGGAGAGAAACACTTGCTGGAGTAGCTTTTCGCTGGGCAAGACTTTCAACACAGCACCACAATTCGGGCAAGGAGCAGCAGAAAGGAAGACCATCTTTTGGTCCTGGCACCTTCTTCTGGGCGAGACGCCTATCCGCCTCTTCGCTCCCTGCAAGGCTGTAAGCTTGGCGCTGGTACTTGCAAATGAGAAGGCAGGTGCAGAGAGCACCGCGATCTGCCGGCGCTGTTGCAGGCTGGAAAGGAAAGAGGGCTACCACTAGGATGTGCTGCAAATACAGGTTTCCACGCGTCGAGGGTAAGCTCCGCGTAAGCTCGTTCACCTACAACTGTTCTCTGTGCGAGACGTAGCTGAGAAGCTTTCCGTTAAGATTCAGGCTACCACGCAGACCGAATGTGCTGCTACCTAGCGCTGAGAGAGAAAGTGCAGAGGCCAGGCGTGTTTGGGCAGAGGCAGCAGCCTGGAGCATTTCTCTGCCGGCACCGTGCTCTCTGGGTGAGAAGTAGACACCGGTTCCACTCCGGCACAATGAAGGCGCAGAGCACGGAGCTGGTATGCGCATGGCACAGGCTGCAAGAGGAAGCGTGGCTGCCTCTCGCTTGTGTGCGGATTCACGTTAGCACTTGAAAACAGAAAGTTCAACCTGCGGCCACTTGTGCTGCTACCTATTTCTCTTCCAGCTTTGCCTGGAAAGAATTGTGCCCAGCTTGATGCTTGGAGATGCAGAGATGACAGTGGTAGATGCAGCGGAGACTGGAAATACAGAGTGCAGCCGAGAGTTTCTGGTGCTTTGACGTGAGGCAAGGGGAAAGTGCAGCCCAGCAGAGGCCTTGACTTCTGGAGCCTTTTATCTTGGCAGCAGCTGCTGCAAGTGGGCAAGGGAGCTGCGAGAGTGAAGAAGGGGACGGTCCATCTAGCTGAGGAAAGAAGAAGCTCCCCGAGGCGCAGTGTGTTGTGCTCAGTGGCAAGGCTGCCTGGAGGAGGGGGGTACTTGAAGAACGCCTTCTTTCTGGACGCCTCCTTCTGGCTGTGCTCCAGCTGCATGCACTCTGCAGCACGGAAGGTTTAGGAACCTGCTGCTGGCCAGCTTGTGTCCAGGAGTGCAAGGGCTGCGCCTTCCTTTCTGAAGCAGCCAGAGCATTCTCAGCTGCATGTGCTTGTGAAGCAGCTCTTGGCTGGACATTTGAAATTGGCTCCCCTGAGTACATGAGCCCGGTGCCCAGCTGCTTGGTTCTTCGCCTTCTGTGCTCTGGACAGAAGTGAAGCCCAGCCATGGCTTGGAGCTTTGCCGCTCTTCAGCGTGAACACTGCACGCAGCCACAGTGTGCTGTGCAGGGAGTTTCCTTCAGCTCGGCGGAGAAGCATTTTCTTGCTGTTTCACCGAGTGCAAACTGTCCGTGTAGCTCTCAGCGAAATGCGTTTGGAGAGAAACACTTGCTGGAGTAGCTTTTCGCTGGGCAAGACTTTCAACACAGCACCACAATTCGGGCAAGGAGCAGGAGAAAGGAAGACCATCTTTTGGTCCTGGCACCTTCTTCTGGGCGAGACGCCTATCCGCCTCTTCGCTCCCTGCAAGGCTGTAAGCTTGGCGCTGGTACTTGCAAGTGAGAAGGCAGGTGCAGAGAGCACCGCCGTCTGCCGGCGCGCTGTGCAGGCTGGAAAGGAAAGAGGGCTACCACTAGGATGTGCTGCAAATACAGGTTTCCACGCGTCGAGGGTAAGCTCCGGCTAAGCTCGTTGACCTCAAACTGTTCTCTGTGCGAGACTTAGCTGAGAAGCTTTCCGTTAAGATTCAGGCTACCACGCAGACCGAATGTGCTGCTACCTAGCGCTGAGAGAGAAAGTGCAGAGGCCAGGCGTGTTTGGGCAGAGGCAGCAGCCTGGAGGCTTTCGCTGCCAGCACCGTGCTCTCTGGGCGAGAAGCAGACGACTGTTCGTCTCCAGCTAAACGAAAGCGCGACCTGCTACGAAGAGCATAAGAACGAAGGCAGAGCAGCAGGCTGCTGTGCGAATCGCCCAGGCTGCAAGAGGAAGCGTGCGTGGCACTCGCTTGTTTGCGGATTCACTTTAGCAGTCGGAAGCAGAAAGTTCAACCTGCGGCTACTTGTGCTGCTACCTATTTCTCTTCCAGTATTCCCTGGAACCAATTCTGCTAGCTTCATGCTTGGAGATGCAGAGATGACAGTGGTAGATGCGGTGGAGAAGGGAAAAACAGAGTGCAGAGGACAGTTTCTGGTGCTTGACGTGAGGCAAGGGGAAGGTTCAGCCCAGCAGAGGCTGTTACCCCTGGAGCCTTTTTCTTTGGCAGCAGCTGCTGCAAGTGGGCAAGGGAGCTGCGAGAGTGAAGAAGGGGACGGTCCATCTAGCTGAGGAAAGAAGAAGCTCCCCGAGGCGCAGTTTGTTGTGCTCAGTTTCAAGGCTGCCTGGAGGAGGGGGGTACTTGAAGAACGCCTTCTTTCTGGACGCCTCCTCCTGGCTGTGCTCCAGCTGCATGCACTCTGCAGCACGGAAGGTTTAGGAACCTGCTGCTGGCCAGCTTGTGTCCAGGAGTGCAAGGGCTGCGCCTTCCTTTCTGAAGCAGCCAGAGCATTCTCAGCTGCATGTGCTTGTGAAGCAGCTCTTGGCTGGACATTTGAAATTGGCTCCCCTGAGTACATGAGCCCGGTGCCCAGCTGCTTGGTTCTTCGCCTTCTGTGCTCTGGACAGAAGTGAAGCCCAGCCATGGCTTGGAGCTTTGCCGCTCTTCAGCGGGAACACTGCACGCAGCCACAGTGTGCTGTGCAGGGATTTTCCTTCAGCTCGACGGACAAGCATTTTCTTGCTGTTTCACCGAGTGCAAACTGTCCGTGTAGCTCTCGCTCAGCGAAATGCGTTTGGAGAGAAACACTTGCTGGAGTAGCTTTTCGCTGGGCAAGACTTTCAACACAGCACCACAATTCGGGCAAGGAGCAGCAGAAAGGAAGACCATCTTTTGGTCCTGGCACGTTCTTCTGGGCGAGACGCCTATCCGCCTCTTCGCTCCCTGCAAGGCTGTAAGCTTGGCGCTGGTACTTGCAAATGAGAAGGCAGGTGCAGAGAGCACCGCGATCTGCCGGCGCTGTTGCAGGCTGGAAAGGAAAGAGGGCTACCACTAGGATGTGCTGCAAATACAGGTTTCCACGCGTCGAGGGTAAGCTCCGCGTAAGCTCGTTCACCTACAACTGTTCTCTGTGCGAGACGTAGCTGAGAAGCTTTCCGTTAAGATTCAGGCTACCACGCAGACCGAATGTGCTGCTACCTAGCGCTGAGAGAGAAAGTGCAGAGGCCAGGCGTGTTTGGGCAGAGGCAGCAGCCTGGAGCATTTCTCTGCCGGCACCGTGCTCTCTGGGTGAGAAGTAGACACCGGTTCCACTCCGGCACAATGAAGGCGCAGAGCACGGAGCTGGTATGCGCATGGCACAGGCTGCAAGAGGAAGCGTGGCTGCCTCTCGCTTGTGTGCGGATTCACGTTAGCACTTGAAAACAGAAAGTTCAACCTGCGGCCACTTGTGCTGCTACCTATTTCTCTTCCAGCTTTGCCTGGAAAGAATTGTGCCCAGCTTGATGCTTGGAGATGCAGAGATGACAGTGGTAGATGCAGCGGAGACTGGAAATACAGAGTGCAGCCGAGAGTTTCTGGTGCTTTGACGTGAGGCAAGGGGAAAGTGCAGCCCAGCAGAGGCCTTGACTTCTGGAGCCTTTTATCTTGGCAGCAGCTGCTGCAAGTGGGCAAGGGAGCTGCGAGAGTGAAGAAGGGGACGGTCCATCTAGCTGAGGAAAGAAGAAGCTCCCCGAGGCGCAGTGTGTTGTGCTCAGTGGCAAGGCTGCCTGGAGGAGGGGGGTACTTGAAGAACGCCTTCTTTCTGGACGCCTCCTTCTGGCTGTGCTCCAGCTGCATGCACTCTGCAGCACGGAAGGTTTAGGAACCTGCTGCTGGCCAGCTTGTGTCCAGGAGTGCAAGGGCTGCGCCTTCCTTTCTGAAGCAGCCAGAGCATTCTCAGCTGCATGTGCTTGTGAAGCAGCTCTTGGCTGGACATTTGAAATTGGCTCCCCTGAGTACATGAGCCCGGTGCCCAGCTGCTTGGTTCTTCGCCTTCTGTGCTCTGGACAGAAGTGAAGCCCAGCCATGGCTTGGAGCTTTGCCGCTCTTCAGCGTGAACACTGCACGCAGCCACAGTGTGCTGTGCAGGGAGTTTCCTTCAGCTCGGCGGACAAGCATTTTCTTGCTGTTTCACCGAGTGCAAACTGTCCGTGTAGCTCTCGCTCAGCGAAATGCGTTTGGAGAGAAACACTTGCTGGAGTAGCTTTTCGCTGGGCAAGACTTTCAACACAGCACCACAATTCGGGCAAGGAGCAGGAGAAAGGAAGACCATCTTTTGGTCCTGGCACCTTCTTCTGGGCGAGACGCCTATCCGCCTCTTCGCTCCCTGCAAGGCTGTAAGCTTGGCGCTGGTACTTGCAAGTGAGAAGGCAGGTGCAGAGAGCACCGCGATCTGCCTGCGCTGTGCAGGCTGGAAAGGAAAGAGGGCTACCACTAGGATGTGCTGCAAATACAGGTTTCCACGCGTCGAGGGTAAGCTCCGCGTAAGCTCGTTGACCTCAAACTGTTCTCTGTGCGAGACTTAGCTGAGAAGCTTTCCGTTAAGATTCAGGCTACCACGCAGACCGAATGTGCTGCTACCTAGCGCTGAGAGAGAAAGTGCAGAGGCCAGGCGTGTTTGGGCAGAGGCAGCAGCCTGGAGGCTTTCGCTGCCAGCACCGTGCTCTCTGGGCGAGAAGCAGACGACTGTTCGTCTCCAGCTAAACGAAAGCGCGACCTGCTACGAAGAGCATAAGAACGAAGGCAGAGCAGCAGGCTGCTGTGCGAATCGCCCAGGCTGCAAGAGGAAGCGTGCGTGGCACTCGCTTGTTTGCGGATTCACTTTAGCAGTCGGAAGCAGAAAGTTCAACCTGCGGCTACTTGTGCTGCTACCTATTTCTCTTCCAGTATTCCCTGGAACCAATTCTGCTAGCTTCATGCTTGGAGATGCAGAGATGACAGTGGTAGATGCGGTGGAGAAGGGAAAAACAGAGTGCAGAGGACAGTTTCTGGTGCTTGACGTGAGGCAAGGGGAAGGTTCAGCCCAGCAGAGGCTGTTACCCCTGGAGCCTTTTTCTTTGGCAGCAGCTGCTGCAAGTGGGCAAGGGAGCTGCGAGAGTGAAGAAGGGGACGGTCCATCTAGCTGAGGAAAGAAGAAGCTCCCCGAGGCGCAGTTTGTTGTGCTCAGTTTCAAGGCTGCCTGGAGGAGGGGGGGACTTGAAGAACGCCTTCTTTCTGGACGCCTCCTTCTGGCTGTGCTCCAGCTGCATGCACTCTGCAGCACGGAAGGTTTAGGAACGTGCTGCTGGCCAGCTTGTGTCCAGGAGTGCAAGGGCTGCGCCTTCCTTTCTGAAGCAGCCAGAGCATTCTCAGCTGCATGTGCTTGTGAAGCAGCTCTTGGCTGGACATTTGAAATTGGCTCCCCTGAGTACATGAGCCCGGTGCCCAGCTGCTTGGTTCTTCGCCTTCTGTGCTCTGGACAGAAGTGAAGCCCAGCCATGGCTTGGAGCTTTGCCGCTCTTCAGCGTGAACACTGCACGCAGCCACAGTGTGCTGTGCAGGGATTTTCCTTCAGCTCGACGGACAAGCATTTTCTTGCTGTTTCACCGAGTGCAAACTGTCCGTGTAGCTCTCGCTCAGCGAAATGCGTTTGGAGAGAAACACTTGCTGGAGTAGCTTTTCGCTGGGCAAGACTTTCAACACAGCACCACAATTCGGGCAAGGAGCAGGAGAAAGGAAGACCATCTTTTGGTCCTGGCACCTTCTTCTGGGCGAGACGCCTATCCGCCTCTTCGCTCCCTGCAAGGCTGTAAGCTTGGCGCTGGTACTTGCAAGTGAGAAGGCAGGTGCAGAGAGCACCGCCGTCTGCCGGCGCTGTGCAGGCTGGAAAGGAAAGAGGGCTACCACTAGGATGTGCTGCAAATACAGGTTTCCACGCGTCGAGGGTAAGCTCCGCGTAAGCTCATTGACCTCAAACTGTTCTCTGTGCGAGACTTAGCTGAGAAGCTTTCCGTTAAGATTCAGGCTACAAGGCAGACCGAATGTGCTGCTACCTAGCGCTGAGAGAGAAAGTGCAGAGGCCAGGCGTGTTTGGGCAGAGGCAGCAGCCTGGAGGCTTTCGCTGCCAGCACCGTGCTCTCTGGGCGAGAAGCAGACGACTGTTCGTCTCCAGCTAAACGAAAGCGCGACCTGCTACGAAGAGCATAAGAACGAAGGCAGAGCAGCAGGCTGCTGTGCGAATCGCCCAGGCTGCAAGAGGAAGCGTGCGTGGCACTCGCTTGTTTGCGGATTCACTTTAGCAGTCGGAAGCAGAAAGTTCAACCTGCGGCTACTTGTGCTGCTACCTATTTCTCTTCCAGTATTCCCTGGAACCAATTCTGCTAGCTTCATGCTTGGAGATGCAGAGATGACAGTGGTAGATGCGGTGGAGAAGGGAAAAACAGAGTGCAGAGGACAGTTTCTGGTGCTTGACGTGAGGCAAGGGGAAGGTTCAGCCCAGCAGAGGCTGTTACCCCTGGAGCCTTTTTCTTCGGCAGCAGCTGCTGCAAGTGGGCAAGGGAGCTGCGAGAGTGAAGAAGGGGACGGTCCATCTAGCTGAGGAAAGAAGAAGCTCCCCGAGGCGCAGTTTGTTGTGCTCAGTTTCAAGGCTGCCTGGAGGAGGGGGGGACTTGAAGAACGCCTTCTTTCTGGACGCCTCCTTCTGGCTGTGCTCCAGCTGCATGCACTCTGCAGCACGGAAGGTTTAGGAACCTGCTGCTGGCCAGCTTGTGTCCAGGAGTGCAAGGGCTGCGCCTTCCTTTCTGAAGCAGCCAGAGCATTCTCAGCTGCATGTGCTTGTGAAGCAGCTCTTGGCTGGACATTTGAAATTGGCTCCCCTGAGTACATGAGCCCGGTGCCCAGCTGCTTGGTTCTTCGCCTTCTGTGCTCTGGACAGAAGTGAAGCCCAGCCATGGCTTGGAGCTTTGCCGCTCTTCAGCGTGAACACTGCACGCAGCCACAGTGTGCTGTGCAGGGATTTTCCTTCAGCTCGACGGACAAGCATTTTCTTGCTGTTTCACCGAGTGCAAACTGTCCGTGTAGCTCTCGCTCAGCGAAATGCGTTTGGAGAGAAACACTTGCTGGAGTAGCTTTTCGCTGGGCAAGACTTTCAACACAGCACCACAATTCGGGCAAGGAGCAGCAGAAAGGAAGACCATCTTTTGGTCCTGGCACGTTCTTCTGGGCGAGACGCCTATCCGCCTCTTCGCTCCCTGCAAGGCTGTAAGCTTGGCGCTGGTACTTGCAAATGAGAAGGCAGGTGCAGAGAGCACCGCGATCTGCCGGCGCTGTTGCAGGCTGGAAAGGAAAGAGGGCTACCACTAGGATGTGCTGCAAATACAGGTTTCCACGCGTCGAGGGTAAGCTCCGCGTAAGCTCGTTCACCTACAACTGTTCTCTGTGCGAGACGTAGCTGAGAAGCTTTCCGTTAAGATTCAGGCTACCACGCAGACCGAATGTGCTGCTACCTAGCGCTGAGAGAGAAAGTGCAGAGGCCAGGCGTGTTTGGGCAGAGGCAGCAGCCTGGAGCATTTCTCTGCCGGCACCGTGCTCTCTGGGTGAGAAGTAGACACCGGTTCCACTCCGGCACAATGAAGGCGCAGAGCACGGAGCTGGTATGCGCATGGCACAGGCTGCAAGAGGAAGCGTGGCTGCCTCTCGCTTGTGTGCGGATTCACGTTAGCACTTGAAAACAGAAAGTTCAACCTGCGGCCACTTGTGCTGCTACCTATTTCTCTTCCAGCTTTGCCTGGAAAGAATTGTGCCCAGCTTGATGCTTGGAGATGCAGAGATGACAGTGGTAGATGCAGCGGAGACTGGAAATACAGAGTGCAGCCGAGAGTTTCTGGTGCTTTGACGTGAGGCAAGGGGAAAGTGCAGCCCAGCAGAGGCCTTGACTTCTGGAGCCTTTTATCTTGGCAGCAGCTGCTGCAAGTGGGCAAGGGAGCTGCGAGAGTGAAGAAGGGGACGGTCCATCTATCTCAGGAAAGAAGAAGCTCCCCGAGGCGCAGTGTGTTGTGCTCAGTGGCAAGGCTGCCTGGAGGAGGGGGGTACTTGAAGAACGCCTTCTTTCTGGACGCCTCCTTCTGGCTGTGCTCCAGCTGCATGCACTCTGCAGCACGGAAGGTTTAGGAACCTGCTGCTGGCCAGCTTGTGTCCAGGAGTGCAAGGGCTGCGCCTTCCTTTCTGAAGCAGCCAGAGCATTCTCAGCTGCATGTGCTTGTGAAGCAGCTCTTGGCTGGACATTTGAAATTGGCTCCCCTGAGTACATGAGCCCGGTGCCCAGCTGCTTGGTTCTTCGCCTTCTGTGCTCTGGACAGAAGTGAAGCCCAGCCATGGCTTGGAGCTTTGCCGCTCTTCAGCGTGAACACTGCACGCAGCCACAGTGTGCTGTGCAGGGAGTTTCCTTCAGCTCGGCGGACAAGCATTTTCTTGCTGTTTCACCGAGTGCAAACTGTCCGTGTAGCTCTCAGCGAAATGCGTTTGGAGAGAAACACTTGCTGGAGTAGCTTTTCGCTGGGCAAGACTTTCAACACAGCACCACAATTCGGGCAAGGAGCAGGAGAAAGGAAGACCATCTTTTGGTCCTGGCACCTTCTTCTGGGCGAGACGCCTATCCGCCTCTTCGCTCCCTGCAAGGCTGTAAGCTTGGCGCTGGTACTTGCAAGTGAGAAGGCAGGTGCAGAGAGCACCGCCGTCTGCCGGCGCGCTGTGCAGGCTGGAAAGGAAAGAGGGCTACCACTAGGATGTGCTGCAAATACAGGTTTCCACGCGTCGAGGGTAAGCTCCGGCTAAGCTCGTTGACCTCAAACTGTTCTCTGTGCGAGACTTAGCTGAGAAGCTTTCCGTTAAGATTCAGGCTACCACGCAGACCGAATGTGCTGCTACCTAGCGCTGAGAGAGAAAGTGCAGAGGCCAGGCGTGTTTGGGCAGAGGCAGCAGCCTGGAGGCTTTCGCTGCCAGCACCGTGCTCTCTGGGCGAGAAGCAGACGACTGTTCGTCTCCAGCTAAACGAAAGCGCGACCTGCTACGAAGAGCATAAGAACGAAGGCAGAGCAGCAGGCTGCTGTGCGAATCGCCCAGGCTGCAAGAGGAAGCGTGCGTGGCACTCGCTTGTTTGCGGATTCACTTTAGCAGTCGGAAGCAGAAAGTTCAACCTGCGGCTACTTGTGCTGCTACCTATTTCTCTTCCAGTATTCCCTGGAACCAATTCTGCTAGCTTCATGCTTGGAGATGCAGAGATGACAGTGGTAGATGCGGTGGAGAAGGGAAAAACAGAGTGCAGAGGACAGTTTCTGGTGCTTGACGTGAGGCAAGGGGAAGGTTCAGCCCAGCAGAGGCTGTTACCCCTGGAGCCTTTTTCTTTGGCAGCAGCTGCTGCAAGTGGGCAAGGGAGCTGCGAGAGTGAAGAAGGGGACGGTCCATCTAGCTGAGGAAAGAAGAAGCTCCCCGAGGCGCAGTTTGTTGTGCTCAGTTTCAAGGTTGCCTGGAGGAGGGGGGGACTTGAAGAACGCCTTCTTTCTGGACGCCTCCTTCTGGCTGTGCTCCAGCTGCATGCACTCTGCAGCACGGAAGGTTTAGGAACCTGCTGCTGGCCAGCTTGTGTCCAGGAGTGCAAGGGCTGCGCCTTCCTTTCTGAAGCAGCCAGAGCATTCTCAGCTGCATGTGCTTGTGAAGCAGCTCTTGGCTGGACATTTGAAATTGGCTCCCCTGAGTACATGAGCCCGGTGCCCAGCTGCTTGGTTCTTCGCCTTCTGTGCTCTGGACAGAAGTGAAGCCCAGCCATGGCTTGGAGCTTTGCCGCTCTTCAGCGTGAACACTGCACGCAGCCACAGTGTGCTGTGCAGGGATTTTCCTTCAGCTCGACGGACAAGCATTTTCTTGCTGTTTCACCGAGTGCAAACTGTCCGTGTAGCTCTCGCTCAGCGAAATGCGTTTGGAGAGAAACACTTGCTGGAGTAGCTTTTCGCTGGGCAAGACTTTCAACACAGCACCACAATTCGGGCAAGGAGCAGCAGAAAGGAAGACCATCTTTTGGTCCTGGCACGTTCTTCTGGGCGAGACGCCTATCCGCCTCTTCGCTCCCTGCAAGGCTGTAAGCTTGGCGCTGGTACTTGCAAATGAGAAGGCAGGTGCAGAGAGCACCGCGATCTGCCGGCGCTGTTGCAGGCTGGAAAGGAAAGAGGGCTACCACTAGGATGTGCTGCAAATACAGGTTTCCACGCGTCGAGGGTAAGCTCCGCGTAAGCTCGTTCACCTACAACTGTTCTCTGTGCGAGACGTAGCTGAGAAGCTTTCCGTTAAGATTCAGGCTACCACGCAGACCGAATGTGCTGCTACCTAGCGCTGAGAGAGAAAGTGCAGAGGCCAGGCGTGTTTGGGCAGAGGCAGCAGCCTGGAGCATTTCTCTGCCGGCACCGTGCTCTCTGGGTGAGAAGTAGACACCGGTTCCACTCCGGCACAATGAAGGCGCAGAGCACGGAGCTGGTATGCGCATGGCACAGGCTGCAAGAGGAAGCGTGGCTGCCTCTCGCTTGTGTGCGGATTCACGTTAGCACTTGAAAACAGAAAGTTCAACCTGCGGCCACTTGTGCTGCTACCTATTTCTCTTCCAGCTTTGCCTGGAAAGAATTGTGCCCAGCTTGATGCTTGGAGATGCAGAGATGACAGTGGTAGATGCAGCGGAGACTGGAAATACAGAGTGCAGCCGAGAGTTTCTGGTGCTTTGACGTGAGGCAAGGGGAAAGTGCAGCCCAGCAGAGGCCTTGACTTCTGGAGCCTTTTATCTTGGCAGCAGCTGCTGCAAGTGGGCAAGGGAGCTGCGAGAGTGAAGAAGGGGACGGTCCATCTAGCTGAGGAAGAAGCTCCCCGAGGCGCAGTGTGTTGTGCTCAGTGGCAAGGCTGCCTGGAGGAGGGGGGGACTTGAAGAACGCCTTCTTTCTGGACGCCTCCTTCTGGCTGTGCTCCAGCTGCATGCACTCTGCAGCACGGAAGGTTTAGGAACCTGCTGCTGGCCAGCTTGTGTCCAGGAGTGCAAGGGCTGCGCCTTCCTTTCTGAAGCAGCCAGAGCATTCTCAGCTGCATGTGCTTGTGAAGCAGCTCTTGGCTGGACATTTGAAATTGGCTCCCCTGAGTACATGAGCCCGGTGCCCAGCTGCTTGGTTCTTCGCCTTCTGTGCTCTGGACAGAAGTGAAGCCCAGCCATGGCTTGGAGCTTTGCCGCTCTTCAGCGTGAACACTGCACGCAGCCACAGTGTGCTGTGCAGGGAGTTTCCTTCAGCTCGGCGGAGAAGCATTTTCTTGCTGTTTCACCGAGTGCAAACTGTCCGTGTAGCTCTCGCTCAGCGAAATGCGTTTGGAGAGAACCACTTGCTGGAGTAGCTTTTCGCTGGGCAAGACTTTCAACACAGCACCACAATTCGGGCAAGGAGCAGGAGAAAGGAAGACCATCTTTTGGTCCTGGCACGTTCTTCTGGGCGAGACGCCTATCCGCCTCTTCGCTCCCTGCAAGGCTGTAAGCTTGGCGCTGGTACTTGCAAGTGAGAAGGCAGGTGCAGAGAGCACCGCGATCTGCCTGCGCTGTGCAGGCTGGAAAGGAAAGAGGGCTACCACTAGGATGTGCTGCAAATACAGGTTTCCACGCGTCGAGGGTAAGCTCCGCGTAAGCTCGTTCACCTACAACTGTTCTCTGTGCGAGACTTAGCTGAGAAGCTTTCCGTTAAGATTCAGGCTACCACGCAGACCGAATGTGCTGCTACCTAGCGCTGAGAGAGAAAGTGCAGAGGCCAGGCGTGTTTGGGCAGAGGCAGCAGCCTGGAGGCTTTCGCTGCCAGCACCGTGCTCTCTGGGCGAGAAGCAGACGACTGTTCGTCTCCAGCTAAACGAAAGCGCGACCTGCTACGAAGAGCATAAGAACGAAGGCAGAGCAGCAGGCTGCTGTGCGAATCGCCCAGGCTGCAAGAGGAAGCGTGCGTGGCACTCGCTTGTTTGCGGATTCACTTTAGCAGTCGGAAGCAGAAAGTTCAACCTGCGGCTACTTGTGCTGCTACCTATTTCTCTTCCAGTATTCCCTGGAACCAATTCTGCTAGCTTCATGCTTGGAGATGCAGAGATGACAGTGGTAGATGCGGTGGAGAAGGGAAAAACAGAGTGCAGAGGACAGTTTCTGGTGCTTGACGTGAGGCAAGGGGAAGGTTCAGCCCAGCAGAGGCTGTTACCCCTGGAGCCTTTTTCTTTGGCAGCAGCTGCTGCAAGTGGGCAAGGGAGCTGCGAGAGTGAAGAAGGGGACGGTCCATCTAGCTGAGGAAAGAAGAAGCTCCCCGAGGCGCAGTTTGTTGTGCTCAGTTTCAAGGCTGCCTGGAGGAGGGGGGGACTTGAAGAACGCCTTCTTTCTGGACGCCTCCTTCTGGCTGTGCTCCAGCTGCATGCACTCTGCAGCACGGAAGGTTTAGGAACCTGCTGCTGGCCAGCTTGTGTCCAGGAGTGCAAGGGCTGCGCCTTCCTTTCTGAAGCAGCCAGAGCATTCTCAGCTGCATGTGCTTGTGAAGCAGCTCTTGGCTGGACATTTGAAATTGGCTCCCCTGAGTACATGAGCCCGGTGCCCAGCTGCTTGGTTCTTCGCCTTCTGTGCTCTGGACAGAAGTGAAGCCCAGCCATGGCTTGGAGCTTTGCCGCTCTTCAGCGTGAACACTGCACGCAGCCACAGTGTGCTGTGCAGGGATTTTCCTTCAGCTCGACGGACAAGCATTTTCTTGCTGTTTCACCGAGTGCAAACTGTCCGTGTAGCTCTCGCTCAGCGAAATGCGTTTGGAGAGAAACACTTGCTGGAGTAGCTTTTCGCTGGGCAAGACTTTCAACACAGCACCACAATTCGGGCAAGGAGCAGCAGAAAGGAAGACCATCTTTTGGTCCTGGCACGTTCTTCTGGGCGAGACGCCTATCCGCCTCTTCGCTCCCTGCAAGGCTGTAAGCTTGGCGCTGGTACTTGCAAATGAGAAGGCAGGTGCAGAGAGCACCGCGATCTGCCGGCGCTGTTGCAGGCTGGAAAGGAAAGAGGGCTACCACTAGGATGTGCTGCAAATACAGGTTTCCACGCGTCGAGGGTAAGCTCCGCGTAAGCTCGTTCACCTACAACTGTTCTCTGTGCGAGACGTAGCTGAGAAGCTTTCCGTTAAGATTCAGGCTACCACGCAGACCGAATGTGCTGCTACCTAGCGCTGAGAGAGAAAGTGCAGAGGCCAGGCGTGTTTGGGCAGAGGCAGCAGCCTGGAGCATTTCTCTGCCGGCACCGTGCTCTCTGGGTGAGAAGTAGACACCGGTTCCACTCCGGCACAATGAAGGCGCAGAGCACGGAGCTGGTATGCGCATGGCACAGGCTGCAAGAGGAAGCGTGGCTGCCTCTCGCTTGTGTGCAGATTCACGTTAGCACTTGAAAACAGAAAGTTCAACCTGCGGCCACTTGTGCTGCTACCTATTTCTCTTCCAGCTTTGCCTGGAAAGAATTGTGCCCAGCTTGATGCTTGGAGATGCAGAGATGACAGTGGTAGATGCAGCGGAGACTGGAAATACAGAGTGCAGCCGAGAGTTTCTGGTGCTTTGACGTGAGGCAAGGGGAAAGTGCAGCCCAGCAGAGGCCTTGACTTCTGGAGCCTTTTATCTTGGCAGCAGCTGCTGCAAGTGGGCAAGGGAGCTGCGAGAGTGAAGAAGGGGACGGTCCATCTAGCTGAGGAAGAAGCTCCCCGAGGCGCAGTGTGTTGTGCTCAGTGGCAAGGCTGCCTGGAGGAGGGGGGGACTTGAAGAACGCCTTCTTTCTGGACGCCTCCTTCTGGCTGTGCTCCAGCTGCATGCACTCTGCAGCACGGAAGGTTTAGGAACCTGCTGCTGGCCAGCTTGTGTCCAGGAGTGCAAGGGCTGCGCCTTCCTTTCTGAAGCAGCCAGAGCATTCTCAGCTGCATGTGCTTGTGAAGCAGCTCTTGGCTGGACATTTGAAATTGGCTCCCCTGAGTACATGAGCCCGGTGCCCAGCTGCTTGGTTCTTCGCCTTCTGTGCTCTGGACAGAAGTGAAGCCCAGCCATGGCTTGGAGCTTTGCCGCTCTTCAGCGTGAACACTGCACGCAGCCACAGTGTGCTGTGCAGGGAGTTTCCTTCAGCTCGGCGGAGAAGCATTTTCTTGCTGTTTCACCGAGTGCAAACTGTCCGTGTAGCTCTCGCTCAGCGAAATGCGTTTGGAGAGAAACACTTGCTGGAGTAGCTTTTCGCTGGGCAAGACTTTCAACACAGCACCACAATTCGGGCAAGGAGCAGGAGAAAGGAAGACCATCTTTTGGTCCTGGCACCTTCTTCTGGGCGAGACGCCTATCCGCCTCTTCGCTCCCTGCAAGGCTGTAAGCTTGGCGCTGGTACTTGCAAGTGAGAAGGCAGGTGCAGAGAGCACCGCGATCTGCCTGCGCTGTGCAGGCTGGAAAGGAAAGAGGGCTACCACTAGGATGTGCTGCAAATACAGGTTTCCACGCGTCGAGGGTAAGCTCCGCGTAAGCTCGTTCACCTACAACTGTTCTCTGTGCGAGACTTAGCTGAGAAGCTTTCCGTTAAGATTCAGGCTACCACGCAGACCGAATGTGCTGCTACCTAGCGCTGAGAGAGAAAGTGCAGAGGCCAGGCGTGTTTGGGCAGAGGCAGCAGCCTGGAGGCTTTCGCTGCCAGCACCGTGCTCTCTGGGCGAGAAGCAGACGACTGTTCGTCTCCAGCTAAACGAAAGCGCGACCTGCTACGAAGAGCATAAGAACGAAGGCAGAGCAGCAGGCTGCTGTGCGAATCGCCCAGGCTGCAAGAGGAAGCGTGCGTGGCACTCGCTTGTTTGCGGATTCACTTTAGCAGTCGGAAGCAGAAAGTTCAACCTGCGGCTACTTGTGCTGCTACCTATTTCTCTTCCAGTATTCCCTGGAACCAATTCTGCTAGCTTCATGCTTGGAGATGCAGAGATGACAGTGGTAGATGCGGTGGAGAAGGGAAAAACAGAGTGCAGAGGACAGTTTCTGGTGCTTGACGTGAGGCAAGGGGAAGGTTCAGCCCAGCAGAGGCTGTTACCCCTGGAGCCTTTTTCTTTGGCAGCAGCTGCTGCAAGTGGGCAAGGGAGCTGCGAGAGTGAAGAAGGGGACGGTCCATCTAGCTGAGGAAAGAAGAAGCTCCCCGAGGCGCAGTTTGTTGTGCTCAGTTTCAAGGCTGCCTGGAGGAGGGGGGGACTTGAAGAACGCCTTCTTTCTGGACGCCTCCTTCTGGCTGTGCTCCAGCTGCATGCACTCTGCAGCACGGAAGGTTTAGGAACCTGCTGCTGGCCAGCTTGTGTCCAGGAGTGCAAGGGCTGCGCCTTCCTTTCTGAAGCAGCCAGAGCATTCTCAGCTGCATGTGCTTGTGAAGCAGCTCTTGGCTGGACATTTGAAATTGGCTCCCCTGAGTACATGAGCCCGGTGCCCAGCTGCTTGGTTCTTCGCCTTCTGTGCTCTGGACAGAAGTGAAGCCCAGCCATGGCTTGGAGCTTTGCCGCTCTTCAGCGTGAACACTGCACGCAGCCACAGTGTGCTGTGCAGGGATTTTCCTTCAGCTCGACGGACAAGCATTTTCTTGCTGTTTCACCGAGTGCAAACTGTCCGTGTAGCTCTCGCTCAGCGAAATGCGTTTGGAGAGAAACACTTGCTGGAGTAGCTTTTCGCTGGGCAAGACTTTCAACACAGCACCACAATTCGGGCAAGGAGCAGCAGAAAGGAAGACCATCTTTTGGTCCTGGCACCTTCTTCTGGGCGAGACGCCTATCCGCCTCTTCGCTCCCTGCAAGGCTGTAAGCTTGGCGCTGGTACTTGCAAGTGAGAAGGCAGGTGCAGAGAGCACCGCCGTCTGCCGGCGCTGTGCAGGCTGGAAAGGAAAGAGGGCTACCACTAGGATGTGCTGCAAATACAGGTTTCCACGCGTCGAGGGTAAGCTCCGGCTAAGCTCATTGACCTCAAACTGTTCTCTGTGCGAGACTTAGCTGAGAAGCTTTCCGTTAAGATTCAGGCTACAAGGCAGACCGAATGTGCTGCTACCTAGCGCTGAGAGAGAAAGTGCAGAGGCCAGGCGTGTTTGGGCAGAGGCAGCAGCCTGGAGGCTTTCGCTGCCAGCACCGTGCTCTCTGGGCGAGAAGCAGACGACTGTTCGTCTCCAGCTAAACGAAAGCGCGACCTGCTACGAAGAGCATAAGAACGAAGGCAGAGCAGCAGGCTGCTGTGCGAATCGCCCAGGCTGCAAGAGGAAGCGTGCGTGGCACTCGCTTGTTTGCGGATTCACTTTAGCAGTCGGAAGCAGAAAGTTCAACCTGCGGCTACTTGTGCTGCTACCTATTTCTCTTCCAGTATTCCCTGGAACCAATTCTGCTAGCTTCATGCTTGGAGATGCAGAGATGACAGTGGTAGATGCGGTGGAGAAGGGAAAAACAGAGTGCAGAGGACAGTTTCTGGTGCTTGACGTGAGGCAAGGGGAAGGTTCAGCCCAGCAGAGGCTGTTACCCCTGGAGCCTTTTTCTTTGGCAGCAGCTGCTGCAAGTGGGCAAGGGAGCTGCGAGAGTGAAGAAGGGGACGGTCCATCTAGCTGAGGAAAGAAGAAGCTCCCCGAGGCGCAGTTTGTTGTGCTCAGTTTCAAGGCTGCCTGGAGGAGGGGGGGACTTGAAGAACGCCTTCTTTCTGGACGCCTCCTTCTGGCTGTGCTCCAGCTGCATGCACTCTGCAGCACGGAAGGTTTAGGAACCTGCTGCTGGCCAGCTTGTGTCCAGGAGTGCAAGGGCTGCGCCTTCCTTTCTGAAGCAGCCAGAGCATTCTCAGCTGCATGTGCTTGTGAAGCAGCTCTTGGCTGGACATTTGAAATTGGCTCCCCTGAGTACATGAGCCCGGTGCCCAGCTGCTTGGTTCTTCGCCTTCTGTGCTCTGGACAGAAGTGAAGCCCAGCCATGGCTTGGAGCTTTGCCGCTCTTCAGCGTGAACACTGCACGCAGCCACAGTGTGCTGTGCAGGGATTTTCCTTCAGCTCGACGGACAAGCATTTTCTTGCTGTTTCACCGAGTGCAAACTGTCCGTGTAGCTCTCGCTCAGCGAAATGCGTTTGGAGAGAAACACTTGCTGGAGTAGCTTTTCGCTGGGCAAGACTTTCAACACAGCACCACAATTCGGGCAAGGAGCAGCAGAAAGGAAGACCATCTTTTGGTCCTGGCACGTTCTTCTGGGCGAGACGCCTATCCGCCTCTTCGCTCCCTGCAAGGCTGTAAGCTTGGCGCTGGTACTTGCAAATGAGAAGGCAGGTGCAGAGAGCACCGCGATCTGCCGGCGCTGTTGCAGGCTGGAAAGGAAAGAGGGCTACCACTAGGATGTGCTGCAAATACAGGTTTCCACGCGTCGAGGGTAAGCTCCGCGTAAGCTCGTTCACCTACAACTGTTCTCTGTGCGAGACGTAGCTGAGAAGCTTTCCGTTAAGATTCAGGCTACAAGGCAGACCGAATGTGCTGCTACCTAGCGCTGAGAGAGAAAGTGCAGAGGCCAGGCGTGTTTGGGCAGAGGCAGCAGCCTGGAGCATTTCTCTGCCGGCACCGTGCTCTCTGGGTGAGAAGTAGACACCGGTTCCACTCCGGCACAATGAAGGCGCAGAGCACGGAGCTGGTATGCGCATGGCACAGGCTGCAAGAGGAAGCGTGGCTGCCTCTCGCTTGTGTGCGGATTCACGTTAGCACTTGAAAACAGAAAGTTCAACCTGCGGCCACTTGTGCTGCTACCTATTTCTCTTCCAGCTTTGCCTGGAAAGAATTGTGCCCAGCTTGATGCTTGGAGATGCAGAGATGACAGTGGTAGATGCAGCGGAGACTGGAAATACAGAGTGCAGCCGAGAGTTTCTGGTGCTTTGACGTGAGGCAAGGGGAAAGTGCAGCCCAGCAGAGGCCTTGACTTCTGGAGCCTTTTATCTTGGCAGCAGCTGCTGCAAGTGGGCAAGGGAGCTGCGAGAGTGAAGAAGGGGACGGTCCATCTAGCTGAGGAAGAAGCTCCCCGAGGCGCAGTGTGTTGTGCTCAGTGGCAAGGCTGCCTGGAGGAGGGGGGGACTTGAAGAACGCCTTCTTTCTGGACGCCTCCTTCTGGCTGTGCTCCAGCTGCATGCACTCTGCAGCACGGAAGGTTTAGGAACCTGCTGCTGGCCAGCTTGTGTCCAGGAGTGCAAGGGCTGCGCCTTCCTTTCTGAAGCAGCCAGAGCATTCTCAGCTGCATGTGCTTGTGAAGCAGCTCTTGGCTGGACATTTGAAATTGGCTCCCCTGAGTACATGAGCCCGGTGCCCAGCTGCTTGGTTCTTCGCCTTCTGTGCTCTGGACAGAAGTGAAGCCCAGCCATGGCTTGGAGCTTTGCCGCTCTTCAGCGTGAACACTGCACGCAGCCACAGTGTGCTGTGCAGGGAGTTTCCTTCAGCTCGGCGGACAAGCATTTTCTTGCTGTTTCACCGAGTGCAAACTGTCCGTGTAGCTCTCGCTCAGCGAAATGCGTTTGGAGAGAACCACTTGCTGGAGTAGCTTTTCGCTGGGCAAGACTTTCAACACAGCACCACAATTCGGGCAAGGAGCAGGAGAAAGGAAGACCATCTTTTGGTCCTGGCACCTTCTTCTGGGCGAGACGCCTATCCGCCTCTTCGCTCCCTGCAAGGCTGTAAGCTTGGC
Source organism: Corvus hawaiiensis (assembly GCF_020740725.1). Classification (NCBI taxonomy): domain Eukaryota; kingdom Metazoa; phylum Chordata; class Aves; order Passeriformes; family Corvidae; genus Corvus; species Corvus hawaiiensis. The sequence goes on from NC_063216.1 coordinate 9,902,938, forward strand.
GCTGGTACTTGCAAGTGAGAAGGCAGGTGCAGAGAGCACCGCGATCTGCCTGCGCTGTGCAGGCTGGAAAGGAAAGAGGGCTACCACTAGGATGTGCTGCAAATACAGGTTTGCACGCGTCGAGGGTAAGCTCCGGCTAAGCTCGTTGACCTCAAACTGTTCTCTGTGCGAGACTTAGCTGAGAAGCTTTCCGTTAAGATTCAGGCTACCACGCAGACCGAATGTGCTGCTACCTAGCGCTGAGAGAGAAAGTGCAGAGGCCAGGCGTGTTTGGGCAGAGGCAGCAGCCTGGAGGCTTTCGCTGCCAGCACCGTGCTCTCTGGGCGAGAAGCAGACGACTGTTCGTCTCCAGCTAAACGAAAGCGCGACCTGCTACGAAGAGCATAAGAACGAAGGCAGAGCAGCAGGCTGCTGTGCGAATCGCCCAGGCTGCAAGAGGAAGCGTGCGTGGCACTCGCTTGTTTGCGGATTCACTTTAGCAGTCGGAAGCAGAAAGTTCAACCTGCGGCTACTTGTGCTGCTACCTATTTCTCTTCCAGTATTCCCTGGAACCAATTCTGCTAGCTTCATGCTTGGAGATGCAGAGATGACAGTGGTAGATGCGGTGGAGAAGGGAAAAACAGAGTGCAGAGGACAGTTTCTGGTGCTTGACGTGAGGCAAGGGGAAGGTTCAGCCCAGCAGAGGCTGTTACCCCTGGAGCCTTTTTCTTTGGCAGCAGCTGCTGCAAGTGGGCAAGGGAGCTGCGAGAGTGAAGAAGGGGACGGTCCATCTAGCTGAGGAAAGAAGAAGCTCCCCGAGGCGCAGTTTGTTGTGCTCAGTTTCAAGGTTGCCTGGAGGAGGGGGGGACTTGAAGAACGCCTTCTTTCTGGACGCCTCCTTCTGGCTGTGCTCCAGCTGCATGCACTCTGCAGCACGGAAGGTTTAGGAACCTGCTGCTGGCCAGCTTGTGTCCAGGAGTGCAAGGGCTGCGCCTTCCTTTCTGAAGCAGCCAGAGCATTCTCAGCTGCATGTGCTTGTGAAGCAGCTCTTGGCTGGACATTTGAAATTGGCTCCCCTGAGTACATGAGCCCGGTGCCCAGCTGCTTGGTTCTTCGCCTTCTGTGCTCTGGACAGAACTGAAGCCCAGCCATGGCTTGGAGCTTTGCCGCTCTTCAGCGTGAACACTGCACGCAGCCACAGTGTGCTGTGCAGGGATTTTCCTTCAGCTCGACGGACAAGCATTTTCTTGCTGTTTCACCGAGTGCAAACTGTCCGTGTAGCTCTCGCTCAGCGAAATGCGTTTGGAGAGAAACACTTGCTGGAGTAGCTTTTCGCTGGGCAAGACTTTCAACACAGCACCACAATTCGGGCAAGGAGCAGCAGAAAGGAAGACCATCTTTTGGTCCTGGCACGTTCTTCTGGGCGAGACGCCTATCCGCCTCTTCGCTCCCTGCAAGGCTGTAAGCTTGGCGCTGGTACTTGCAAATGAGAAGGCAGGTGCAGAGAGCACCGCGATCTGCCGGCGCTGTTGCAGGCTGGAAAGGAAAGAGGGCTACCACTAGGATGTGCTGCAAATACAGGTTTCCACGCGTCGAGGGTAAGCTCCGCGTAAGCTCGTTCACCTACAACTGTTCTCTGTGCGAGACGTAGCTGAGAAGCTTTCCGTTAAGATTCAGGCTACCACGCAGACCGAATGTGCTGCTACCTAGCGCTGAGAGAGAAAGTGCAGAGGCCAGGCGTGTTTGGGCAGAGGCAGCAGCCTGGAGCATTTCTCTGCCGGCACCGTGCTCTCTGGGTGAGAAGTAGACACCGGTTCCACTCCGGCACAATGAAGGCGCAGAGCACGGAGCTGGTATGCGCATGGCACAGGCTGCAAGAGGAAGCGTGGCTGCCTCTCGCTTGTGTGCGGATTCACGTTAGCACTTGAAAACAGAAAGTTCAACCTGCGGCCACTTGTGCTGCTACCTATTTCTCTTCCAGCTTTGCCTGGAAAGAATTGTGCCCAGCTTGATGCTTGGAGATGCAGAGATGACAGTGGTAGATGCAGCGGAGACTGGAAATACAGAGTGCAGCCGAGAGTTTCTGGTGCTTTGACGTGAGGCAAGGGGAAAGTGCAGCCCAGCAGAGGCCTTGACTTCTGGAGCCTTTTATCTTGGCAGCAGCTGCTGCAAGTGGGCAAGGGAGCTGCGAGAGTGAAGAAGGGGACGGTCCATCTAGCTGAGGAAGAAGCTCCCCGAGGCGCAGTGTGTTGTGCTCAGTGGCAAGGCTGCCTGGAGGAGGGGGGGACTTGAAGAACGCCTTCTTTCTGGACGCCTCCTTCTGGCTGTGCTCCAGCTGCATGCACTCTGCAGCACGGAAGGTTTAGGAACCTGCTGCTGGCCAGCTTGTGTCCAGGAGTGCAAGGGCTGCGCCTTCCTTTCTGAAGCAGCCAGAGCATTCTCAGCTGCATGTGCTTGTGAAGCAGCTCTTGGCTGGACATTTGAAATTGGCTCCCCTGAGTACATGAGCCCGGTGCCCAGCTGCTTGGTTCTTCGCCTTCTGTGCTCTGGACAGAAGTGAAGCCCAGCCATGGCTTGGAGCTTTGCCGCTCTTCAGCGTGAACACTGCACGCAGCCACAGTGTGCTGTGCAGGGAGTTTCCTTCAGCTCGGCGGACAAGCATTTTCTTGCTGTTTCACCGAGTGCAAACTGTCCGTGTAGCTCTCGCTCAGCGAAATGCGTTTGGAGAGAACCACTTGCTGGAGTAGCTTTTCGCTGGGCAAGACTTTCAACACAGCACCACAATTCGGGCAAGGAGCAGGAGAAAGGAAGACCATCTTTTGGTCCTGGCACCTTCTTCTGGGCGAGACGCCTATCCGCCTCTTCGCTCCCTGCAAGGCTGTAAGCTTGGCGCTGGTACTTGCAAGTGAGAAGGCAGGTGCAGAGAGCACCGCGATCTGCCTGCGCTGTGCAGGCTGGAAAGGAAAGAGGGCTACCACTAGGATGTGCTGCAAATACAGGTTTCCACGCGTCGAGGGTAAGCTCCGCGTAAGCTCGTTCACCTACAACTGTTCTCTGTGCGAGACTTAGCTGAGAAGCTTTCCGTTAAGATTCAGGCTACCACGCAGACCGAATGTGCTGCTACCTAGCGCTGAGAGAGAAAGTGCAGAGGCCAGGCGTGTTTGGGCAGAGGCAGCAGCCTGGAGGCTTTCGCTGCCAGCACCGTGCTCTCTGGGCGAGAAGCAGACGACTGTTCGTCTCCAGCTAAACGAAAGCGCGACCTGCTACGAAGAGCATAAGAACGAAGGCAGAGCAGCAGGCTGCTGTGCGAATCGCCCAGGCTGCAAGAGGAAGCGTGCGTGGCACTCGCTTGTTTGCGGATTCACTTTAGCAGTCGGAAGCAGAAAGTTCAACCTGCGGCTACTTGTGCTGCTACCTATTTCTCTTCCAGTATTCCCTGGAACCAATTCTGCTAGCTTCATGCTTGGAGATGCAGAGATGACAGTGGTAGATGCGGTGGAGAAGGGAAAAACAGAGTGCAGAGGACAGTTTCTGGTGCTTGACGTGAGGCAAGGGGAAGGTTCAGCCCAGCAGAGGCTGTTACCCCTGGAGCCTTTTTCTTTGGCAGCAGCTGCTGCAAGTGGGCAAGGGAGCTGCGAGAGTGAAGAAGGGGACGGTCCATCTAGCTGAGGAAAGAAGAAGCTCCCCGAGGCGCAGTTTGTTGTGCTCAGTTTCAAGGCTGCCTGGAGGAGGGGGGGACTTGAAGAACGCCTTCTTTCTGGACGCCTCCTTCTGGCTGTGCTCCAGCTGCATGCACTCTGCAGCACGGAAGGTTTAGGAACCTGCTGCTGGCCAGCTTGTGTCCAGGAGTGCAAGGGCTGCGCCTTCCTTTCTGAAGCAGCCAGAGCATTCTCAGCTGCATGTGCTTGTGAAGCAGCTCTTGGCTGGACATTTGAAATTGGCTCCCCTGAGTACATGAGCCCGGTGCCCAGCTGCTTGGTTCTTCGCCTTCTGTGCTCTGGACAGAAGTGAAGCCCAGCCATGGCTTGGAGCTTTGCCGCTCTTCAGCGTGAACACTGCACGCAGCCACAGTGTGCTGTGCAGGGATTTTCCTTCAGCTCGACGGACAAGCATTTTCTTGCTGTTTCACCGAGTGCAAACTGTCCGTGTAGCTCTCGCTCAGCGAAATGCGTTTGGAGAGAAACACTTGCTGGAGTAGCTTTTCGCTGGGCAAGACTTTCAACACAGCACCACAATTCGGGCAAGGAGCAGCAGAAAGGAAGACCATCTTTTGGTCCTGGCACGTTCTTCTGGGCGAGACGCCTATCCGCCTCTTCGCTCCCTGCAAGGCTGTAAGCTTGGCGCTGGTACTTGCAAATGAGAAGGCAGGTGCAGAGAGCACCGCGATCTGCCGGCGCTGTTGCAGGCTGGAAAGGAAAGAGGGCTACCACTAGGATGTGCTGCAAATACAGGTTTCCACGCGTCGAGGGTAAGCTCCGCGTAAGCTCGTTCACCTACAACTGTTCTCTGTGCGAGACGTAGCTGAGAAGCTTTCCGTTAAGATTCAGGCTACCACGCAGACCGAATGTGCTGCTACCTAGCGCTGAGAGAGAAAGTGCAGAGGCCAGGCGTGTTTGGGCAGAGGCAGCAGCCTGGAGCATTTCTCTGCCGGCACCGTGCTCTCTGGGTGAGAAGTAGACACCGGTTCCACTCCGGCACAATGAAGGCGCAGAGCACGGAGCTGGTATGCGCATGGCACAGGCTGCAAGAGGAAGCGTGGCTGCCTCTCGCTTGTGTGCAGATTCACGTTAGCACTTGAAAACAGAAAGTTCAACCTGCGGCCACTTGTGCTGCTACCTATTTCTCTTCCAGCTTTGCCTGGAAAGAATTGTGCCCAGCTTGATGCTTGGAGATGCAGAGATGACAGTGGTAGATGCAGCGGAGACTGGAAATACAGAGTGCAGCCGAGAGTTTCTGGTGCTTTGACGTGAGGCAAGGGGAAAGTGCAGCCCAGCAGAGGCCTTGACTTCTGGAGCCTTTTATCTTGGCAGCAGCTGCTGCAAGTGGGCAAGGGAGCTGCGAGAGTGAAGAAGGGGACGGTCCATCTAGCTGAGGAAGAAGCTCCCCGAGGCGCAGTGTGTTGTGCTCAGTGGCAAGGCTGCCTGGAGGAGGGGGGGACTTGAAGAACGCCTTCTTTCTGGACGCCTCCTTCTGGCTGTGCTCCAGCTGCATGCACTCTGCAGCACGGAAGGTTTAGGAACCTGCTGCTGGCCAGCTTGTGTCCAGGAGTGCAAGGGCTGCGCCTTCCTTTCTGAAGCAGCCAGAGCATTCTCAGCTGCATGTGCTTGTGAAGCAGCTCTTGGCTGGACATTTGAAATTGGCTCCCCTGAGTACATGAGCCCGGTGCCCAGCTGCTTGGTTCTTCGCCTTCTGTGCTCTGGACAGAAGTGAAGCCCAGCCATGGCTTGGAGCTTTGCCGCTCTTCAGCGTGAACACTGCACGCAGCCACAGTGTGCTGTGCAGGGAGTTTCCTTCAGCTCGGCGGACAAGCATTTTCTTGCTGTTTCACCGAGTGCAAACTGTCCGTGTAGCTCTCGCTCAGCGAAATGCGTTTGGAGAGAAACACTTGCTGGAGTAGCTTTTCGCTGGGCAAGACTTTCAACACAGCACCACAATTCGGGCAAGGAGCAGGAGAAAGGAAGACCATCTTTTGGTCCTGGCACCTTCTTCTGGGCGAGACGCCTATCCGCCTCTTCGCTCCCTGCAAGGCTGTAAGCTTGGCGCTGGTACTTGCAAGTGAGAAGGCAGGTGCAGAGAGCACCGCGATCTGCCTGCGCTGTGCAGGCTGGAAAGGAAAGAGGGCTACCACTAGGATGTGCTGCAAATACAGGTTTCCACGCGTCGAGGGTAAGCTCCGCGTAAGCTCGTTCACCTACAACTGTTCTCTGTGCGAGACTTAGCTGAGAAGCTTTCCGTTAAGATTCAGGCTACCACGCAGACCGAATGTGCTGCTACCTAGCGCTGAGAGAGAAAGTGCAGAGGCCAGGCGTGTTTGGGCAGAGGCAGCAGCCTGGAGGCTTTCGCTGCCAGCACCGTGCTCTCTGGGCGAGAAGCAGACGACTGTTCGTCTCCAGCTAAACGAAAGCGCGACCTGCTACGAAGAGCATAAGAACGAAGGCAGAGCAGCAGGCTGCTGTGCGAATCGCCCAGGCTGCAAGAGGAAGCGTGCGTGGCACTCGCTTGTTTGCGGATTCACTTTAGCAGTCGGAAGCAGAAAGTTCAACCTGCGGCTACTTGTGCTGCTACCTATTTCTCTTCCAGTATTCCCTGGAACCAATTCTGCTAGCTTCATGCTTGGAGATGCAGAGATGACAGTGGTAGATGCGGTGGAGAAGGGAAAAACAGAGTGCAGAGGACAGTTTCTGGTGCTTGACGTGAGGCAAGGGGAAGGTTCAGCCCAGCAGAGGCTGTTACCCCTGGAGCCTTTTTCTTTGGCAGCAGCTGCTGCAAGTGGGCAAGGGAGCTGCGAGAGTGAAGAAGGGGACGGTCCATCTAGCTGAGGAAAGAAGAAGCTCCCCGAGGCGCAGTTTGTTGTGCTCAGTTTCAAGGCTGCCTGGAGGAGGGGGGGACTTGAAGAACGCCTTCTTTCTGGACGCCTCCTTCTGGCTGTGCTCCAGCTGCATGCACTCTGCAGCACGGAAGGTTTAGGAACCTGCTGCTGGCCAGCTTGTGTCCAGGAGTGCAAGGGCTGCGCCTTCCTTTCTGAAGCAGCCAGAGCATTCTCAGCTGCATGTGCTTGTGAAGCAGCTCTTGGCTGGACATTTGAAATTGGCTCCCCTGAGTACATGAGCCCGGTGCCCAGCTGCTTGGTTCTTCGCCTTCTGTGCTCTGGACAGAAGTGAAGCCCAGCCATGGCTTGGAGCTTTGCCGCTCTTCAGCGTGAACACTGCACGCAGCCACAGTGTGCTGTGCAGGGATTTTCCTTCAGCTCGACGGACAAGCATTTTCTTGCTGTTTCACCGAGTGCAAACTGTCCGTGTAGCTCTCGCTCAGCGAAATGCGTTTGGAGAGAAACACTTGCTGGAGTAGCTTTTCGCTGGGCAAGACTTTCAACACAGCACCACAATTCGGGCAAGGAGCAGCAGAAAGGAAGACCATCTTTTGGTCCTGGCACGTTCTTCTGGGCGAGACGCCTATCCGCCTCTTCGCTCCCTGCAAGGCTGTAAGCTTGGCGCTGGTACTTGCAAATGAGAAGGCAGGTGCAGAGAGCACCGCGATCTGCCGGCGCTGTTGCAGGCTGGAAAGGAAAGAGGGCTACCACTAGGATGTGCTGCAAATACAGGTTTCCACGCGTCGAGGGTAAGCTCCGCGTAAGCTCGTTCACCTACAACTGTTCTCTGTGCGAGACGTAGCTGAGAAGCTTTCCGTTAAGATTCAGGCTACAAGGCAGACCGAATGTGCTGCTACCTAGCGCTGAGAGAGAAAGTGCAGAGGCCAGGCGTGTTTGGGCAGAGGCAGCAGCCTGGAGCATTTCTCTGCCGGCACCGTGCTCTCTGGGTGAGAAGTAGACACCGGTTCCACTCCGGCACAATGAAGGCGCAGAGCACGGAGCTGGTATGCGCATGGCACAGGCTGCAAGAGGAAGCGTGGCTGCCTCTCGCTTGTGTGCGGATTCACGTTAGCACTTGAAAACAGAAAGTTCAACCTGCGGCCACTTGTGCTGCTACCTATTTCTCTTCCAGCTTTGCCTGGAAAGAATTGTGCCCAGCTTGATGCTTGGAGATGCAGAGATGACAGTGGTAGATGCAGCGGAGACTGGAAATACAGAGTGCAGCCGAGAGTTTCTGGTGCTTTGACGTGAGGCAAGGGGAAAGTGCAGCCCAGCAGAGGCCTTGACTTCTGGAGCCTTTTATCTTGGCAGCAGCTGCTGCAAGTGGGCAAGGGAGCTGCGAGAGTGAAGAAGGGGACGGTCCATCTAGCTGAGGAAGAAGCTCCCCGAGGCGCAGTGTGTTGTGCTCAGTGGCAAGGCTGCCTGGAGGAGGGGGGGACTTGAAGAACGCCTTCTTTCTGGACGCCTCCTTCTGGCTGTGCTCCAGCTGCATGCACTCTGCAGCACGGAAGGTTTAGGAACCTGCTGCTGGCCAGCTTGTGTCCAGGAGTGCAAGGGCTGCGCCTTCCTTTCTGAAGCAGCCAGAGCATTCTCAGCTGCATGTGCTTGTGAAGCAGCTCTTGGCTGGACATTTGAAATTGGCTCCCCTGAGTACATGAGCCCGGTGCCCAGCTGCTTGGTTCTTCGCCTTCTGTGCTCTGGACAGAACTGAAGCCCAGCCATGGCTTGGAGCTTTGCCGCTCTTCAGCGTGAACACTGCACGCAGCCACAGTGTGCTGTGCAGGGAGTTTCCTTCAGCTCGGCGGACAAGCATTTTCTTGCTGTTTCACCGAGTGCAAACTGTCCGTGTAGCTCTCGCTCAGCGAAATGCGTTTGGAGAGAAACACTTGCTGGAGTAGCTTTTCGCTGGGCAAGACTTTCAACACAGCACCACAATTCGGGCAAGGAGCAGGAGAAAGGAAGACCATCTTTTGGTCCTGGCACCTTCTTCTGGGCGAGACGCCTATCCGCCTCTTCGCTCCCTGCAAGGCTGTAAGCTTGGCGCTGGTACTTGCAAGTGAGAAGGCAGGTGCAGAGAGCACCGCGATCTGCCTGCGCTGTGCAGGCTGGAAAGGAAAGAGGGCTACCACTAGGATGTGCTGCAAATACAGGTTTCCACGCGTCGAGGGTAAGCTCCGGCTAAGCTCGTTGACCTCAAACTGTTCTCTGTGCGAGACTTAGCTGAGAAGCTTTCCGTTAAGATTCAGGCTACCACGCAGACCGAATGTGCTGCTACCTAGCGCTGAGAGAGAAAGTGCAGAGGCCAGGCGTGTTTGGGCAGAGGCAGCAGCCTGGAGGCTTTCGCTGCCAGCACCGTGCTCTCTGGGCGAGAAGCAGACGACTGTTCGTCTCCAGCTAAACGAAAGCGCGACCTGCTACGAAGAGCATAAGAACGAAGGCAGAGCAGCAGGCTGCTGTGCGAATCGCCCAGGCTGCAAGAGGAAGCGTGCGTGGCACTCGCTTGTTTGCGGATTCACTTTAGCAGTCGGAAGCAGAAAGTTCAACCTGCGGCTACTTGTGCTGCTACCTATTTCTCTTCCAGTATTCCCTGGAACCAATTCTGCTAGCTTCATGCTTGGAGATGCAGAGATGACAGTGGTAGATGCGGTGGAGAAGGGAAAAACAGAGTGCAGAGGACAGTTTCTGGTGCTTGACGTGAGGCAAGGGGAAGGTTCAGCCCAGCAGAGGCTGTTACCCCTGGAGCCTTTTTCTTTGGCAGCAGCTGCTGCAAGTGGGCAAGGGAGCTGCGAGAGTGAAGAAGGGGACGGTCCATCTAGCTGAGGAAAGAAGAAGCTCCCCGAGGCGCAGTTTGTTGTGCTCAGTTTCAAGGTTGCCTGGAGGAGGGGGGGACTTGAAGAACGCCTTCTTTCTGGACGCCTCCTTCTGGCTGTGCTCCAGCTGCATGCACTCTGCAGCACGGAAGGTTTAGGAACCTGCTGCTGGCCAGCTTGTGTCCAGGAGTGCAAGGGCTGCGCCTTCCTTTCTGAAGCAGCCAGAGCATTCTCAGCTGCATGTGCTTGTGAAGCAGCTCTTGGCTGGACATTTGAAATTGGCTCCCCTGAGTACATGAGCCCGGTGCCCAGCTGCTTGGTTCTTCGCCTTCTGTGCTCTGGACAGAAGTGAAGCCCAGCCATGGCTTGGAGCTTTGCCGCTCTTCAGCGTGAACACTGCACGCAGCCACAGTGTGCTGTGCAGGGATTTTCCTTCAGCTCGACGGACAAGCATTTTCTTGCTGTTTCACCGAGTGCAAACTGTCCGTGTAGCTCTCGCTCAGCGAAATGCGTTTGGAGAGAAACACTTGCTGGAGTAGCTTTTCGCTGGGCAAGACTTTCAACACAGCACCACAATTCGGGCAAGGAGCAGCAGAAAGGAAGACCATCTTTTGGTCCTGGCACGTTCTTCTGGGCGAGACGCCTATCCGCCTCTTCGCTCCCTGCAAGGCTGTAAGCTTGGCGCTGGTACTTGCAAATGAGAAGGCAGGTGCAGAGAGCACCGCGATCTGCCGGCGCTGTTGCAGGCTGGAAAGGAAAGAGGGCTACCACTAGGATGTGCTGCAAATACAGGTTTCCACGCGTCGAGGGTAAGCTCCGCGTAAGCTCGTTCACCTACAACTGTTCTCTGTGCGAGACGTAGCTGAGAAGCTTTCCGTTAAGATTCAGGCTACCACGCAGACCGAATGTGCTGCTACCTAGCGCTGAGAGAGAAAGTGCAGAGGCCAGGCGTGTTTGGGCAGAGGCAGCAGCCTGGAGCATTTCTCTGCCGGCACCGTGCTCTCTGGGTGAGAAGTAGACACCGGTTCCACTCCGGCACAATGAAGGCGCAGAGCACGGAGCTGGTATGCGCATGGCACAGGCTGCAAGAGGAAGCGTGGCTGCCTCTCGCTTGTGTGCAGATTCACGTTAGCACTTGAAAACAGAAAGTTCAACCTGCGGCCACTTGTGCTGCTACCTATTTCTCTTCCAGCTTTGCCTGGAAAGAATTGTGCCCAGCTTGATGCTTGGAGATGCAGAGATGACAGTGGTAGATGCAGCGGAGACTGGAAATACAGAGTGCAGCCGAGAGTTTCTGGTGCTTTGACGTGAGGCAAGGGGAAAGTGCAGCCCAGCAGAGGCCTTGACTTCTGGAGCCTTTTATCTTGGCAGCAGCTGCTGCAAGTGGGCAAGGGAGCTGCGAGAGTGAAGAAGGGGACGGTCCATCTAGCTGAGGAAGAAGCTCCCCGAGGCGCAGTGTGTTGTGCTCAGTGGCAAGGCTGCCTGGAGGAGGGGGGGACTTGAAGAACGCCTTCTTTCTGGACGCCTCCTTCTGGCTGTGCTCCAGCTGCATGCACTCTGCAGCACGGAAGGTTTAGGAACCTGCTGCTGGCCAGCTTGTGTCCAGGAGTGCAAGGGCTGCGCCTTCCTTTCTGAAGCAGCCAGAGCATTCTCAGCTGCATGTGCTTGTGAAGCAGCTCTTGGCTGGACATTTGAAATTGGCTCCCCTGAGTACATGAGCCCGGTGCCCAGCTGCTTGGTTCTTCGCCTTCTGTGCTCTGGACAGAAGTGAAGCCCAGCCATGGCTTGGAGCTTTGCCGCTCTTCAGCGTGAACACTGCACGCAGCCACAGTGTGCTGTGCAGGGAGTTTCCTTCAGCTCGGCGGACAAGCATTTTCTTGCTGTTTCACCGAGTGCAAACTGTCCGTGTAGCTCTCGCTCAGCGAAATGCGTTTGGAGAGAAACACTTGCTGGAGTAGCTTTTCGCTGGGCAAGACTTTCAACACAGCACCACAATTCGGGCAAGGAGCAGGAGAAAGGAAGACCATCTTTTGGTCCTGGCACCTTCTTCTGGGCGAGACGCCTATCCGCCTCTTCGCTCCCTGCAAGGCTGTAAGCTTGGCGCTGGTACTTGCAAGTGAGAAGGCAGGTGCAGAGAGCACCGCGATCTGCCTGCGCTGTGCAGGCTGGAAAGGAAAGAGGGCTACCACTAGGATGTGCTGCAAATACAGGTTTCCACGCGTCGAGGGTAAGCTCCGCGTAAGCTCGTTCACCTACAACTGTTCTCTGTGCGAGACTTAGCTGAGAAGCTTTCCGTTAAGATTCAGGCTACCACGCAGACCGAATGTGCTGCTACCTAGCGCTGAGAGAGAAAGTGCAGAGGCCAGGCGTGTTTGGGCAGAGGCAGCAGCCTGGAGGCTTTCGCTGCCAGCACCGTGCTCTCTGGGCGAGAAGCAGACGACTGTTCGTCTCCAGCTAAACGAAAGCGCGACCTGCTACGAAGAGCATAAGAACGAAGGCAGAGCAGCAGGCTGCTGTGCGAATCGCCCAGGCTGCAAGAGGAAGCGTGCGTGGCACTCGCTTGTTTGCGGATTCACTTTAGCAGTCGGAAGCAGAAAGTTCAACCTGCGGCTACTTGTGCTGCTACCTATTTCTCTTCCAGTATTCCCTGGAACCAATTCTGCTAGCTTCATGCTTGGAGATGCAGAGATGACAGTGGTAGATGCGGTGGAGAAGGGAAAAACAGAGTGCAGAGGACAGTTTCTGGTGCTTGACGTGAGGCAAGGGGAAGGTTCAGCCCAGCAGAGGCTGTTACCCCTGGAGCCTTTTTCTTTGGCAGCAGCTGCTGCAAGTGGGCAAGGGAGCTGCGAGAGTGAAGAAGGGGACGGTCCATCTAGCTGAGGAAAGAAGAAGCTCCCCGAGGCGCAGTTTGTTGTGCTCAGTTTCAAGGCTGCCTGGAGGAGGGGGGGACTTGAAGAACGCCTTCTTTCTGGACGCCTCCTTCTGGCTGTGCTCCAGCTGCATGCACTCTGCAGCACGGAAGGTTTAGGAACCTGCTGCTGGCCAGCTTGTGTCCAGGAGTGCAAGGGCTGCGCCTTCCTTTCTGAAGCAGCCAGAGCATTCTCAGCTGCATGTGCTTGTGAAGCAGCTCTTGGCTGGACATTTGAAATTGGCTCCCCTGAGTACATGAGCCCGGTGCCCAGCTGCTTGGTTCTTCGCCTTCTGTGCTCTGGACAGAAGTGAAGCCCAGCCATGGCTTGGAGCTTTGCCGCTCTTCAGCGTGAACACTGCACGCAGCCACAGTGTGCTGTGCAGGGATTTTCCTTCAGCTCGACGGACAAGCATTTTCTTGCTGTTTCACCGAGTGCAAACTGTCCGTGTAGCTCTCGCTCAGCGAAATGCGTTTGGAGAGAAACACTTGCTGGAGTAGCTTTTCGCTGGGCAAGACTTTCAACACAGCACCACAATTCGGGCAAGGAGCAGCAGAAAGGAAGACCATCTTTTGGTCCTGGCACGTTCTTCTGGGCGAGACGCCTATCCGCCTCTTCGCTCCCTGCAAGGCTGTAAGCTTGGCGCTGGTACTTGCAAATGAGAAGGCAGGTGCAGAGAGCACCGCGATCTGCCGGCGCTGTTGCAGGCTGGAAAGGAAAGAGGGCTACCACTAGGATGTGCTGCAAATACAGGTTTCCACGCGTCGAGGGTAAGCTCCGCGTAAGCTCGTTCACCTACAACTGTTCTCTGTGCGAGACGTAGCTGAGAAGCTTTCCGTTAAGATTCAGGCTACAAGGCAGACCGAATGTGCTGCTACCTAGCGCTGAGAGAGAAAGTGCAGAGGCCAGGCGTGTTTGGGCAGAGGCAGCAGCCTGGAGCATTTCTCTGCCGGCACCGTGCTCTCTGGGTGAGAAGTAGACACCGGTTCCACTCCGGCACAATGAAGGCGCAGAGCACGGAGCTGGTATGCGCATGGCACAGGCTGCAAGAGGAAGCGTGGCTGCCTCTCGCTTGTGTGCGGATTCACGTTAGCACTTGAAAACAGAAAGTTCAACCTGCGGCCACTTGTGCTGCTACCTATTTCTCTTCCAGCTTTGCCTGGAAAGAATTGTGCCCAGCTTGATGCTTGGAGATGCAGAGATGACAGTGGTAGATGCAGCGGAGACTGGAAATACAGAGTGCAGCCGAGAGTTTCTGGTGCTTTGACGTGAGGCAAGGGGAAAGTGCAGCCCAGCAGAGGCCTTGACTTCTGGAGCCTTTTATCTTGGCAGCAGCTGCTGCAAGTGGGCAAGGGAGCTGCGAGAGTGAAGAAGGGGACGGTCCATCTAGCTGAGGAAGAAGCTCCCCGAGGCGCAGTGTGTTGTGCTCAGTGGCAAGGCTGCCTGGAGGAGGGGGGGACTTGAAGAACGCCTTCTTTCTGGACGCCTCCTTCTGGCTGTGCTCCAGCTGCATGCACTCTGCAGCACGGAAGGTTTAGGAACCTGCTGCTGGCCAGCTTGTGTCCAGGAGTGCAAGGGCTGCGCCTTCCTTTCTGAAGCAGCCAGAGCATTCTCAGCTGCATGTGCTTGTGAAGCAGCTCTTGGCTGGACATTTGAAATTGGCTCCCCTGAGTACATGAGCCCGGTGCCCAGCTGCTTGGTTCTTCGCCTTCTGTGCTCTGGACAGAACTGAAGCCCAGCCATGGCTTGGAGCTTTGCCGCTCTTCAGCGTGAACACTGCACGCAGCCACAGTGTGCTGTGCAGGGAGTTTCCTTCAGCTCGGCGGACAAGCATTTTCTTGCTGTTTCACCGAGTGCAAACTGTCCGTGTAGCTCTCGCTCAGCGAAATGCGTTTGGAGAGAAACACTTGCTGGAGTAGCTTTTCGCTGGGCAAGACTTTCAACACAGCACCACAATTCGGGCAAGGAGCAGGAGAAAGGAAGACCATCTTTTGGTCCTGGCACCTTCTTCTGGGCGAGACGCCTATCCGCCTCTTCGCTCCCTGCAAGGCTGTAAGCTTGGCGCTGGTACTTGCAAGTGAGAAGGCAGGTGCAGAGAGCACCGCGATCTGCCTGCGCTGTGCAGGCTGGAAAGGAAAGAGGGCTACCACTAGGATGTGCTGCAAATACAGGTTTCCACGCGTCGAGGGTAAGCTCCGGCTAAGCTCGTTGACCTCAAACTGTTCTCTGTGCGAGACTTAGCTGAGAAGCTTTCCGTTAAGATTCAGGCTACCACGCAGACCGAATGTGCTGCTACCTAGCGCTGAGAGAGAAAGTGCAGAGGCCAGGCGTGTTTGGGCAGAGGCAGCAGCCTGGAGGCTTTCGCTGCCAGCACCGTGCTCTCTGGGCGAGAAGCAGACGACTGTTCGTCTCCAGCTAAACGAAAGCGCGACCTGCTACGAAGAGCATAAGAACGAAGGCAGAGCAGCAGGCTGCTGTGCGAATCGCCCAGGCTGCAAGAGGAAGCGTGCGTGGCACTCGCTTGTTTGCGGATTCACTTTAGCAGTCGGAAGCAGAAAGTTCAACCTGCGGCTACTTGTGCTGCTACCTATTTCTCTTCCAGTATTCCCTGGAACCAATTCTGCTAGCTTCATGCTTGGAGATGCAGAGATGACAGTGGTAGATGCGGTGGAGAAGGGAAAAACAGAGTGCAGAGGACAGTTTCTGGTGCTTGACGTGAGGCAAGGGGAAGGTTCAGCCCAGCAGAGGCTGTTACCCCTGGAGCCTTTTTCTTTGGCAGCAGCTGCTGCAAGTGGGCAAGGGAGCTGCGAGAGTGAAGAAGGGGACGGTCCATCTAGCTGAGGAAAGAAGAAGCTCCCCGAGGCGCAGTTTGTTGTGCTCAGTTTCAAGGTTGCCTGGAGGAGGGGGGGACTTGAAGAACGCCTTCTTTCTGGACGCCTCCTTCTGGCTGTGCTCCAGCTGCATGCACTCTGCAGCACGGAAGGTTTAGGAACCTGCTGCTGGCCAGCTTGTGTCCAGGAGTGCAAGGGCTGCGCCTTCCTTTCTGAAGCAGCCAGAGCATTCTCAGCTGCATGTGCTTGTGAAGCAGCTCTTGGCTGGACATTTGAAATTGGCTCCCCTGAGTACATGAGCCCGGTGCCCAGCTGCTTGGTTCTTCGCCTTCTGTGCTCTGGACAGAAGTGAAGCCCAGCCATGGCTTGGAGCTTTGCCGCTCTTCAGCGTGAACACTGCACGCAGCCACAGTGTGCTGTGCAGGGATTTTCCTTCAGCTCGACGGACAAGCATTTTCTTGCTGTTTCACCGAGTGCAAACTGTCCGTGTAGCTCTCGCTCAGCGAAATGCGTTTGGAGAGAAACACTTGCTGGAGTAGCTTTTCGCTGGGCAAGACTTTCAACACAGCACCACAATTCGGGCAAGGAGCAGCAGAAAGGAAGACCATCTTTTGGTCCTGGCACGTTCTTCTGGGCGAGACGCCTATCCGCCTCTTCGCTCCCTGCAAGGCTGTAAGCTTGGCGCTGGTACTTGCAAATGAGAAGGCAGGTGCAGAGAGCACCGCGATCTGCCGGCGCTGTTGCAGGCTGGAAAGGAAAGAGGGCTACCACTAGGATGTGCTGCAAATACAGGTTTCCACGCGTCGAGGGTAAGCTCCGCGTAAGCTCGTTCACCTACAACTGTTCTCTGTGCGAGACGTAGCTGAGAAGCTTTCCGTTAAGATTCAGGCTACAAGGCAGACCGAATGTGCTGCTACCTAGCGCTGAGAGAGAAAGTGCAGAGGCCAGGCGTGTTTGGGCAGAGGCAGCAGCCTGGAGCATTTCTCTGCCGGCACCGTGCTCTCTGGGTGAGAAGTAGACACCGGTTCCACTCCGGCACAATGAAGGCGCAGAGCACGGAGCTGGTATGCGCATGGCACAGGCTGCAAGAGGAAGCGTGGCTGCCTCTCGCTTGTGTGCGGATTCACGTTAGCACTTGAAAACAGAAAGTTCAACCTGCGGCCACTTGTGCTGCTACCTATTTCTCTTCCAGCTTTGCCTGGAAAGAATTGTGCCCAGCTTGATGCTTGGAGATGCAGAGATGACAGTGGTAGATGCAGCGGAGACTGGAAATACAGAGTGCAGCCGAGAGTTTCTGGTGCTTTGACGTGAGGCAAGGGGAAAGTGCAGCCCAGCAGAGGCCTTGACTTCTGGAGCCTTTTATCTTGGCAGCAGCTGCTGCAAGTGGGCAAGGGAGCTGCGAGAGTGAAGAAGGGGACGGTCCATCTAGCTGAGGAAGAAGCTCCCCGAGGCGCAGTGTGTTGTGCTCAGTGGCAAGGCTGCCTGGAGGAGGGGGGGACTTGAAGAACGCCTTCTTTCTGGACGCCTCCTTCTGGCTGTGCTCCAGCTGCATGCACTCTGCAGCACGGAAGGTTTAGGAACCTGCTGCTGGCCAGCTTGTGTCCAGGAGTGCAAGGGCTGCGCCTTCCTTTCTGAAGCAGCCAGAGCATTCTCAGCTGCATGTGCTTGTGAAGCAGCTCTTGGCTGGACATTTGAAATTGGCTCCCCTGAGTACATGAGCCCGGTGCCCAGCTGCTTGGTTCTTCGCCTTCTGTGCTCTGGACAGAAGTGAAGCCCAGCCATGGCTTGGAGCTTTGCCGCTCTTCAGCGTGAACACTGCACGCAGCCACAGTGTGCTGTGCAGGGAGTTTCCTTCAGCTCGGCGGACAAGCATTTTCTTGCTGTTTCACCGAGTGCAAACTGTCCGTGTAGCTCTCGCTCAGCGAAATGCGTTTGGAGAGAACCACTTGCTGGAGTAGCTTTTCGCTGGGCAAGACTTTCAACACAGCACCACAATTCGGGCAAGGAGCAGGAGAAAGGAAGACCATCTTTTGGTCCTGGCACGTTCTTCTGGGCGAGACGCCTATCCGCCTCTTCGCTCCCTGCAAGGCTGTAAGCTTGGCGCTGGTACTTGCAAGTGAGAAGGCAGGTGCAGAGAGCACCGCGATCTGCCTGCGCTGTGCAGGCTGGAAAGGAAAGAGGGCTACCACTAGGATGTGCTGCAAATACAGGTTTCCACGCGTCGAGGGTAAGCTCCGCGTAAGCTCGTTCACCTACAACTGTTCTCTGTGCGAGACTTAGCTGAGAAGCTTTCCGTTAAGATTCAGGCTACCACGCAGACCGAATGTGCTGCTACCTAGCGCTGAGAGAGAAAGTGCAGAGGCCAGGCGTGTTTGGGCAGAGGCAGCAGCCTGGAGGCTTTCGCTGCCAGCACCGTGCTCTCTGGGCGAGAAGCAGACGACTGTTCGTCTCCAGCTAAACGAAAGCGCGACCTGCTACGAAGAGCATAAGAACGAAGGCAGAGCAGCAGGCTGCTGTGCGAATCGCCCAGGCTGCAAGAGGAAGCGTGCGTGGCACTCGCTTGTTTGCGGATTCACTTTAGCAGTCGGAAGCAGAAAGTTCAACCTGCGGCTACTTGTGCTGCTACCTATTTCTCTTCCAGTATTCCCTGGAACCAATTCTGCTAGCTTCATGCTTGGAGATGCAGAGATGACAGTGGTAGATGCGGTGGAGAAGGGAAAAACAGAGTGCAGAGGACAGTTTCTGGTGCTTGACGTGAGGCAAGGGGAAGGTTCAGCCCAGCAGAGGCTGTTACCCCTGGAGCCTTTTTCTTTGGCAGCAGCTGCTGCAAGTGGGCAAGGGAGCTGCGAGAGTGAAGAAGGGGACGGTCCATCTAGCTGAGGAAAGAAGAAGCTCCCCGAGGCGCAGTTTGTTGTGCTCAGTTTCAAGGCTGCCTGGAGGAGGGGGGGACTTGAAGAACGCCTTCTTTCTGGACGCCTCCTTCTGGCTGTGCTCCAGCTGCATGCACTCTGCAGCACGGAAGGTTTAGGAACCTGCTGCTGGCCAGCTTGTGGTCCAGGAGTGCAAGGGCTGCGCCCTTCCTTTCTGAAGCAGCCAGAGCATTCTCAGCTGCATGTGCTTGTGAAGCAGCTCTTGGCTGGACATTTGAAATTGGCTCCCCTGAGTACATGAGCCCGGTGCCCAGCTGCTTGGTTCTTCGCCTTCTGTGCTCTGGACAGAAGTGAAGCCCAGCCATGGCTTGGAGCTTTGCCGCTCTTCAGCGTGAACACTGCACGCAGCCACAGTGTGCTGTGCAGGGATTTTCCTTCAGCTCGACGGACAAGCATTTTCTTGCTGTTTCACCGAGTGCAAACTGTCCGTGTAGCTCTCGCTCAGCGAAATGCGTTTGGAGAGAACCACTTGCTGGAGTAGCTTTTCGCTGGCAAGACTTTCAACACAGCACCACAATTCGGGCAAGGAGCAGCAGAAAGGAAGACCATCTTTTGGTCCTGGCACGTTCTTCTGGGCGAGACGCCTATCCGGCCCTCTTCGCTCCCTGCAAGGCTGTAAGCTTGGCGCTGGTAACTTGCAAATGAGAAGGCAGGTGCAGAGAGCACCGCGATCTGCCGGCGCTGTTGCAGGCTGGAAAGGAAAGAGGGCTACCACTAGGATGTGCTGCAAATACAGGTTTCCACGCGTCGAGGGTAAGCTCCGCGTAAGCTCGTTTCACCTACAACTGTTCTCTGTGCGAGACGTAGCTGAGAAGCTTTCCGTTAAGATTCAGGCTACCACGCAGACCGAATGTGCTGCTACCTAGCGCTGAGAGAGAAGTGCAGAGGCCAGGCGTGTTTGGGCAGAGGGCAGCAGCCTGGAGCATTTCTCTGCCGGCACCGTGCTCTCTGGGTGAGAAGTAGACACCGGTTCCACTCCGGCACAATGAAGGCGCAGAGCACGGAGCTGGTATGCGCATGGCACAGGCTGCAAGAGGAAGCGTGGCTGCCTCTCGCTTGTGTGCAGATTCACGTTAGCACTTGAAAACAGAAAGTTCAACCTGCGGCCACTTGTGCTGCTACCTATTTCTCTTCCAGCTTTGCCTGGAAAGAATTGTGCCCAGCTTGATGCTTGGAGATGCAGAGATGACAGTGGTAGATGCAGCGGAGACTGGAAATACAGAGTGCAGCGGAGAGTTTCTGGTGCTTTGACGTGAGGCAAGGGGAAAGTGCAGCCCAGCAGAGGCCTTGACTTCTGGAGCCTTTTATCTTGGCAGCAGCTTGCTGCAAGTGGGCAAGGGAGCTGCGAGAGTGAAGAAGGGGACGGTCCATCTTAGCTGAGGAAGAAGCTCCCCGAGGCGCAGTTTGTTGTGCTCAGTGGCAAGGCTGCCCTGGAGGAGGGGGGGACTTGAAGAACGCCTTCTTTCTGGACGCCTCCTTCTGGCTGTGCTCCAGCTGCATGCACTCTGCAGCACGGAAGGTTTAGGAACCTGCTGCTGGCCAGCTTGGTGTCCAGGAGTGCAAGGGCTGCGCCTTCCTTTCTGAAGCAGCCAGAGCATTCTCAGCTGCATGTGCTTTGTGAAGCAGCTCTTGGCTGGACATTTGAAATTGGCTCCCCTGAGTACATGAGCCCGGTGCCCAGCTGCTTGGTTCTTCGCCTTCTGTGCTCTGGACAGAAGTGAAGCCCAGCCATGGCTTGGAGCTTTGCCGCTCTTCAGCGTGAACACTGCACGCAGCCACAGTGTGCTTGTGCAGGGAGTTTCCTTCAGCTCGGCGGACAAGCATTTTCTTGCTGTTTCACCGAGTGCAAACTGTCCGTGTAGCTCTCGCTCAGCGAAATGCGTTTGGAGAGAACCACTTGCTGGAGTAGCTTTTCGCTGGGCAAGACTTTCAACACAGCACCACAATTCGGGCAAGGAGCAGGAGAAAGGAAGACCATCTTTTGGTCCTGGCACGTTCTTCTGGGCGAGACGCCTATCCGCCTCTTCGCTCCCTGCAAGGCTGTAAGCTTGGCGCTGGTACTTGCAAGTGAGAAGGCAGGTGCAGAGAGCACCGCGATCTGCCTGCGCTGTGCAGGCTGGAAAGGAAAGAGGGCTACCACTAGGATGTGCTGCAAATACAGGTTTCCACGCGTCGAGGGTAAGCTCCGCGTAAGCTCGTTCACCTACAACTGTTCTCTGTGCGAGACTTAGCTGAGAAGCTTTCCGTAAGATTCAGGCTACCACGCAGACCGAATGTGCTGCTACCTAGCGCTGAGAGAGAAAGTGCAGAGGCCAGGCGTGTTTGGGCAGAGGCAGCAGCCTGGAGGCTTTCGCTGCCAGCACCGTGCTCTCTGGGCGAGAAGCAGACGACTGTTCGTCTCCAGCTAAACGAAAGCGCGACCTGCTACGAAGAGCATAAGAACGAAGGCAGAGCAGCAGGCTGCTGTGCGAATCGCCCAGGCTGCAAGAGGAAGCGTGCGTGGCACTCGCTTGTTTGCGGATTCACTTTAGCAGTCGGAAGCAGAAGTTCAACCTGCGGCTACTTGTGCTGCTACCTATTTCTCTTCCAGTATTCCCTGGAACAATTCTGCTAGCTTCATGCTTGGAGATGCAGAGATGACAGTGGTAGATGCGGTGGAGAAGGGAAAAACAGAGTGCAGAGGACAGTTTCTGGTGCTTGACGTGAGGCAAGGGGAAGGTTCAGCCCAGCAGAGGCTGTTACCCCTGGAGCCTTTTTCTTTGGCAGCAGCTGCTGCAAGTGGGCAAGGGAGCTGCGAGAGTGAAGAAGGGGACGGTCCATCTAGCTGAGGAAAGAAGAAGCTCCCCGAGGCGCAGTTTGTTGTGCTCAGTTTCAAGGCTGCCTGGAGGAGGGGGGGACTTGAAGAACGCCTTCTTTCTGGACGCCTCCTTCTGGCTGTGCTCCAGCTGCATGCACTCTGCAGCACGGAAGGGTTTAGGAACCTGCTGCTGGCCAGCTTGTGTCCAGGAGTGCAAGGGCTGCGCCTTCCTTTCTGAAGCAGCCAGAGCATTCTCAGCTGCATGTGCTTGTGAAGCAGCTCTTGGCTGACATTTGAAATTGGCTCCCCTGAGTACATGAGCCCGGTGCCAGCTGCTTGGTTCTTCGCCTTCTGTGCTCTGGACAGAAGTGAAGCCCAGCCATGGCTTGGAGCTTTGCCGCTCTTCAGCGTGAACACTGCACGCAGCCACAGTGTGCTGTGCAGGGATTTTCCTTCAGCTCGACGGACAAGCATTTTCTTGCTGTTTCACCGAGTGCAAACTGTCCGTTGTAGCTCTCGCTCAGCGAAATGCGTTTGGAGAGAAACACTTGCTGGAGTAGCTTTTCGCTGGGGCAAGACTTTCAACACAGCACCACAATTCGGGCAAGGAGCAGCAGAAAGGAAGACCATCTTTTGGTCCTGGCACGTTCTTCTGGGCGAGACGCCTATCCGCCTCTTCGCTCCCCTGCAAGGCTGTAAGCTTGGCGCTGGTACTTGCAAATGAGAAGGCAGGTGCAGAGAGCACCGCGATCTGCCGGCGCTGTTGCAGGCTGGAAAGGAAGAGGGCTACCACTAGGATGTGCTGCAAATACAGGTTTCCACGCGTCGAGGGTAAGCTCCGCGTAAGCTCGTTCACCTACAACTGTTCTCTGTGCGAGACGTAGCTGAGAAGCTTTCCGTTAAGATTCAGGCTACCACGCAGACGAATGTGCTGCTACCTAGCGCTGAGAGAGAAAGTGCAGAGGCCAGGCGTGTTTGGGCAGAGGCAGCAGCCTGGAGCATTTCTCTGCCGGCACCGTGCTCTCTGGGTGAGAAGTAGACACCGGTTCCACTCCGGCACAATGAAGGCGCAGAGCACGGAGCTGGTATGCGCATGGCACAGGCTGCAAGAGGAAGCGTGGCTGCCTCTCGCTTGTGTGCGGATTCACGTTAGCACTTGAAAACAGAAAGTTCAACCTGCGGCCACTTGTGCTGATACCTATTTCTCTTCCAGCTTTGCCTGGAAAGAATTGTGCCCAGCTTGATGCTTGGAGATGCAGAGATGACAGTGGTAGATGCAGCGGAGACTGGAAATACAGAGTGCAGCCGAGAGTTTCTGGTGCTTTGACGTGAGGCAAGGGGAAAGTGCAGCCCAGCAGAGGCCTTGACTTCTGGAGCCTTTTATCTTGGCAGCAGCTGCTGCAAGTGGGCAAGGGAGCTGCGAGAGTGAAGAAGGGGACGGTCCATCTAGCTGAGGAAGAAGCTCCCCGAGGCGCAGTGTGTTGTGCTCAGTGGCAAGGCTGCCTGGAGGAGGGGGGGGACTTGAAGAACGCCTTCTTTCTGGACGCCTCCTTCTGGCTGTGCTCCAGCTGCATGCACTCTGCAGCACGGAAGGTTTAGGAACCTGCTGCTGGCCAGCTTGTGTCCAGGAGTGCAAGGGCTGCGCCTTCCTTTCTGAAGCAGCCAGAGCTATTCTCAGCTGCATGTGCTTGTGAAGCAGCTCTTGGCTGGACATTTGAAATTGGCTCCCCTGAGTACATGAGCCCGGTGCCCAGCTGCTTGGTTCTTCGCCTTCTGTGCTCTGGACAGAAGTGAAGCCAGCCATGGCTTGGAGCTTTGCCGCTCTCAGCGTGAACACTGCACGCAGCCACAGTGGTGCTGTGCAGGGAGTTTCCTTCAGCTCGGCGGACAAGCATTTTCTTGCTGTTTCACCGAGTGCAAACTGTCCGTGTAGCTCTCGCTCAGCGAAATGCGTTTGGAGAGAACCACTTGCTGAGTAGCTTTTCGCTGGGCAAGACTTTCAACACAGCACCACAATTCGGGCAAGGAGCAGGAGAAAGGAAGACCATCTTTTGGTCCTGGCACGTTCTTCTGGGCGAGACGCCTATCCGCCTCTTCGCTCCCTGCAAGGCTGTAAGCTTGGCGCTGGTACTTGCAAGTGAGAAGGCAGGTGCAGAGAGCACCGCGATCTGCCTGCGCTGTGCAGGCTGGAAAGGAAAGAGGGCTACCACTAGGATGTGCTGCAAATACAGGTTTCCACGCGTCGAGGGTAAGCTCCGCGTAAGCTCGTTCACCTACAACTGTTCTCTGTGCGGAGACTTAGCTGAGAAGCTTTCCGTTAAGATTCAGGCTACCACGCAGACCGAATGTGCTGCTACCTAGCGCTGAGAGAGAAAGTGCAGAGGCCAGGCGTGTTTGGGCAGAGGGCAGCAGCCTGGAGCTTTCGCTGCCAGCACCGTGCTCTCTGGGCGAGAAGCAGACGACTGTTCGTCTCCAGCTAAACGAAAGCGCGACCTGCTACGAAGAGCATAAGAACGAAGCAGAGCAGCAGGGCTGCTGTGCGAATCGCCCAGGCTGCAAGAGGAAGCGTGCGTGGCACTCGCTTGTTTTGCGGATTCACTTTAGCAGTCGGAAGCAGAAAGTTCAACCTGCGGCTACTTGTGCTGCTACCTATTTCTCTTCCAGTATTCCCTGGAACCAATTCTGCTAGCTTCATGCTTGGAGATGCAGAGATGGACAGTGGTAGATGCGGTGGAGAAGGGAAAAACAGAGTGCAGAGGACAGTTTCTGGTGCTTGACGTGAGGCAAGGGGAAGGTTCAGCCCAGCAGAGGCTGTTACCCCTGGAGCCTTTTTCTTTGGCAGCAGCTGCTGCAAGTGGGCAAGGGAGCTGCGAGAGTGAAGAAGGGGACGGTCCATCTAGCTGAGGAAAGAAGAAGCTCCCCGAGGCGCAGTTTGTTGTGGCTCAGTTTCAAGGCTGCCTGGAGGAGGGGGGACTTGAAGAACGCCTTCTTTCTGGACGCCTCCTTCTGGCTGTGCTCCCAGCTGCATGCACTCTGCAGCACGGAAGGTTTAGGAACCTGCTGCTGGCCAGCTTGTGTCCAGGAGTGCAAGGGCTGCGCCTTCCTTCTGAAGCAGCCAGAGCATTCTCAGCTGCATGTGCTTGTGAAGCAGCTCTTGGCTGGACCATTTGAAATTGGCTCCCCTGAGTACATGAGCCCGGTGCCCAGCTGCTTGGTTCTTCGCCTTCTGTGCTCTGGACAGAAGTGAAGCCCAGCCATGGCTTGGAGCTTTGCCGCTCTTCAGCGTGAACACTGCACGCAGCCACAGTGTGCTGTGCAGGGGATTTTCCTTCAGCTCGACGGACAAGCATTTTCTTGCTGTTTCACCGAGTGCAAACTGTCCGTGTAGCTCTCGCTCAGCGAAATGCGTTTGGAGAGAAACACTTGCTGGAGTAGCTTTTCGCTGGGCAAGACTTTCAACACAGCACCACAATTCGGGCAAGGAGCAGCAGAAAGGAAGACCATCATTTGGTCCTGGCACCTTCTTCTGGGCGAGACGCCTATCCGCCTCTTCGCTCCCTGCAAGGCTGTAAGCTTGGCGCTGGTACTTGCAAGTGAGAAGGCAGGTGCAGAGAGCACCGCCGGTCTGCCCGGCGCTGTGCAGGCTGGAAAGGAAAGAGGGCTACCACTAGGATGTGCTGCAAATACAGGTTTCCACGCGTCGAGGGTAAGCTC